>NC_137624.1:34782555-34787624 GCF_963280865.1 Gymnoscopelus braueri | reverse complement strand
TGCGGGTTTTTGGGCTTGTCTCCTAATGTTGTAGACATTTTCATGTCAAGCCCAGATGTTTGCCTAGATTTCTTTAGACAATAGCAGATCTACATTGTGAGCTTGTAGATCGGCTATTTTCAAATAGCCGATGTTGTATGTTGATAATAGTCGCTTCTTTTGGGCTTGTTTTCATAGACCTGGTTGCTTGTTTCCTCCGCAAAATCTGGCAACGTTGCTTGCACTGTGATGTTGGCAGGTGATACTGTTTGCCTTTTTTTGTGCGAGTCACGACTAACCCATATACAGTAGCTCATGGTTTCCCCTCAAACACAAGTACTGTGCATGAAAAATAGATGATTAAATCAACATTAATCCCCTCCAACGCATTCCCCAAGGCAAGTAATACACACTACCATAATGCTGGGAAATCCCTCCTTAATTAACAGCCTGCGACCTGGAATACTCTTATCTTCCTTCTTCTTCTTTTTTTTCTCCAAGTTTATGTAGTGGGGTGACCCGAGTGGTTAGGGCACGTATACCGCATGGGTTCTAAAGGTAGCTCTCCACTGCACCGACGTTGGCGGCGGTCAAGTGTTGGAAAGCGTCTTTTGCCGAAAATCTGCTGTTGACTGGGCCGTGGGTACACTGTCGTAAGTTGTAGGGAAGTGTCGAAACTTAAAGCCGGCTTTCGACCGTCGAATAGCACCGGGCTTGTTGTTGAAAAAGACATCAAGCCATAGGCTATATTTAGCACCATAGTAGCCGTCTCTGTCTGTGTCGGCTCTCAGGCGCATTCAGCAACTTTTTTTCACACCTTCCAACCGACTGATCTCCCGACTTCATTCGACTGCCAGTCTGTAGTAGTCTGTTACAGCGAGTCCTCGGTTCTATTCCCATTTGCTGCATGTCACTCCCCAACTCTCTCTCTCTCTCTCTCTGTGTTTCCTTCCTCTTGTCTTACCTATCAAATAAAGGCTCAGAAAACAGTAAACGCCCATGAAAATAACAAATAACCAAAAATAAAATTGTGGCATTTATGCTTTATTATGATGGAGAGAGGACTCCAGGACTCCTGGAGGGCCCGTTACTTCGACCTTTATTTTATGTTAGGACTGCACAGGGCTGCCCTGGCTAAAGGACCGTTCACACTGAGCACTATAACTATAACTGTTACGATAATTATGTGAGCATCCACACTGATGAACGATACGTTCTGTAACGCGCTGCGCTGTCCAGCTGTGTCAGAGCCCACACAGAGAGAGGGGGGTAGAGCTATGAGTGCTGAAAGACGCATGCATATGGATATATGGATAATCAGTGACGTAAAGTAACATGTACTCAGGTACTGTACTTCAGTACAATTTTGGCAGTGGAGTATAAAGAGAATTTTCCCATTCTTGTTCTATAGGTGCGTGGTACCAGTACGTTGTTGTTGTTTATCAGTTTGGGGGGGGGGGGGGGGGCCTGATCATGTGTTCTGACCCCGGGCTCGGCTCTAACGCACACTCACCGTGTGTGTGTGTGTGTGTGTGTGTGTGTGTGTGTGTGTGTGTGTGTGTGTGTGTGTGTGTGTGTGCGTGTGCGCAAAGTTATATCTATTTGGTGTGTGTGAATCTGTTTTTACAATTTTTCCCCAATTGCTTGGATTTCCTGAAACTCTAACCTCCTTCCCACAACTCTAAAGTGCAGTCCCCAAAAACAGTAAAAAAAAACATTATCCTATCACACAAAGATTTGGCACTGCCCCCCTGTAGTAAAAGAAAAGCATAACAATCAAAACGATAACCGCATGCATCAAGAACCATTCACTAAATAAAATGGTTCTTTAGTAGGTGATGGTCTTCGTGGAACCATATTTAGCATTTTAACCCATTCAATCCGGGGACGCATCTCTTTCATTTTAGATGTCTTTGGCTATTCAAAAATAGCAGATCTACAAGCTCATAGGGCGGCTCTGAGTGCCACGCTATGAGCTTGTAGATCTGCTATTTTTGAAAAATCGTCAAGACTTGTGCAAATCTTTGAATATATATTTTTTAAAGCGGACATTTGTAAAATATTTTGTTCAGCCCCCCCCCCCCCAGCAGAGATTTGAGTTACAAATGTTCGTTTTAAAAATATATATATTCAAAGATTTGCAAAAATAGCAGATCTACAAGCTATGAGTTTGTATATCTGATATTTTTGAATAGCCAAAGACATCTAAAATGACACAGATGCGTCCCCGGATTGAATAGGTTAAAGAACTATTGAGCATTATTTTTATGTACCATCCTCTCCCTCCTGCCCCACAACCACGCATACGTACGCTCACCTCTTGACCTCCATTGACACCTGCTTCTTGCTATATTATATATCACTGCACTGTCTGGAACCCTTAGCATTTCTATATGTTTGTGAGTGCTGTGTTGACAACTTGCACCTGTGGGATGGAATTGACAGCTTGTTATGTTCTCTGTTACACTTCAATTGTGTGGAGGGATCTGGAAGTTAGTCACTGCAACAATCACCCATCATGCTGGCCTTATTGTTATTGTACAAAAACACAATGCTCATTGTACCTAGTATGCTCTATGCGATGATTTTACACAATGAACAACTGAGTCAATACGAATGGGAATTGTACAGTAGCCTACAGTACATAGCTGATTTGAAAAAGAAAAAAAACAATGTGTAATTTGACTGCAGTCAAAACAGATGGAATGTCAAAGTGGAATGAGAATTGCATCTACACTATGCATCTAAACTGTGTTTAGTGTTTTGCATTCCATGTGAACACAATAAGAGGTGAAATAGCGCACAGGCCAAATGCCTTAATGGTGTGGGAGGTTTCGAGACACTCTCAACCACTTAAACCATATTATGTACTTAGTTGCCCGGAGGAGATTCCCCCAACAATCTTTGCAAGCCCACCTCCTGTTTTCCCTCTACACCAAATCTCTTCGATTGATTTTTTTTTTTTTAAATCATGTCATGGGTTTGGAATAGACATTTAGAGCAGTGGTTCTCAAAGTGGGGGTCCTTGGGGGGGGGGGGGGGTTCCAGGGGGTCCCCAGCTAAAGTAGTTAATGTAGCATCACAATCGTTTTAACTACTTTATTATACATTGGCTGTTCAAAAATAGCTGTTTTTGAATGTTGAAAAATGTGCCTGGCACAAAACATTTTCAGATGGCGGTCCGTGGCCAAATACGTATGGTATCAATGTGGGGGTCCTTGACATGAAAAAGGTTGAAGAACTACTGGTATAGACAGACAGAGGCAGAACATCTTCATTGCCTTAACACGAGGAGCAGTTCATGCTGAACACCAGAGGGGGGCAGTGTAGATACAGTGTTTCTCATGTAGATGTATAGCTCTGAGCCTCCAGAACAGCAGTGTGTGTTGTGCAGCATCTGTTGGATAATAAAAGCAGGGGAATGATGAATATTGCATGTTCTATTCTCTCTCTCTCTCTCTCTTTCTCTCTCTCTCGTTGCGCGTTTGAGTGTGCGTACTTACTATACTTGTGAGGGCCAAATGTCCCCACAAGTATACAGTAGTAGAATTTGAGGAATAGACATTGTGAGGACAATTTTCTGGTCCTCAAAAGAAAAAAGAAAAAATAGACTGGATGTTGTACTTAGTTGTGCTATGCCGCCTCGTTGTGAGCTTGTAGATCGACTACTTTGGGTGTCCGACAATTAAGGGTCATTGGTTAAAAGTGTGTGTGTGTGTGTGTGTGTGTGTGTGTGTGTGTGTGTGTGTGTGTGTGTGTGTGTGTGTGTGTGTGTGTGTGTGTGTGTGTGTGTGTGTGTGTGTGTGTGTGTGTGTGTGTGTGTGTGTGAGAGAGCGCCTGGTAAGCTGACTAAATGCTTTCATATGTCATGACCCTGTTAAAGATCAAAGGTATATACTGTATATTAAAGTATTTGTGTTAAAGATCAAAGGCATACTATACAGTCTATGAAAGTATTTTTTCCACATCTCACACGTTGAAAGGGTGTCTAACATCTGAACCCCCCCCCCCCACACACACACACGCACACGCACACGCACACACACACACACACACACAGCCATCCATCAATATTTATGACCATAATAATTTACAAACATGGATGTAGTGTAGATGCAGTAGGTCATTATCTCTGTGTGTGGGTGGGTGTGTGTGTGTGTGTGTGTGTGTGTGTGTGTGTGTGTGTGGGGGGGGGGGGGGGTGTATATACTGTATGTAGATCAGTGGTTCCCAACCTTTTCTAGATCAGGGCCCACTTGAAAATCTCAAAAGCGTTTGTGGCTTTTTACTTTAAGTTCCTATTTATCGGCATCACAATGAATGAAAACTAACTTTTCACAAAAAAAAAAAAAAATACCATTACTTTTTTAACATGAATAGTTTTTTATATATAGTCATGTTATCAATACAGTCAGTGTTTTGCTAATTATTTGGGGGCCCACTTACAATAATATCCTGATGGCCCACCACCATGCAGTGGACTCTGTCTGACCCCTTGGCAACTAGCCTGGCAAAACACACATTGGGGTTTGTGAATAAGTATAAATCAGGCATAAGTCGTTTGTTGGTGTGCGTTTACATGTGTGTGCGTGTGTGAGAGAGTATATGAGCAGCTACAGCACAGCGCCTCTGTTGCTGTGTATCCCTCCACAGTCGAGCCCCCAGGGCCTTAGATAAAAAAGCATGACGCTCCATAAACCTCCATGCATGCACACACACACACACAGTGTGTACTGTTACTCAGTGATGGAAAAAGTACTCAGATATTTTACTTAAGTAAAAGTATCAATACTGCAATATAGAAATACTGCGTTACAAGTAATGCGACGCGATGCGACGCGTTTGTGAGCTTGTAGATCTGCTATTTTCAAATAGCCTGTGTATAAAACAAGGCTAAAGTGGTTAATGTATGTTTTATAATATAATAATTGATAATTGCAAAGTAACTAGTAACTAAAGTTTTCAAATAATTCTAGTGGAGTAAAAGTACAATATTTGCCTCTGAGATGTAGTGGAGTAGAAGTAAAAGTACTGACAATTGGAAATACTCCAGTAAAGTACAAACACCTCAAAATTGTACTTAAGTACAG
>NC_137624.1:34775055-34780055 GCF_963280865.1 Gymnoscopelus braueri | reverse complement strand
TGGAAGGGAATATAATTGAGCATTGTCTGTCAGTGAATAGTTAAATAAACTACTGTGCTGCTGTTTGTGAAAGTATGTATTTAACCTGATGGCTTCATGTACAGAACATCAGGTTAAACACACACTCACATACTGTGCAGTACACTGTTGACCTTTTCACACACTCCCACCAAATGTATATCGTTGCTGTCGGGCAGAAACCATTATCTCCATATTCTAACTTTTTGTGTTTTTCCGTAAATTAATACCATACTTGATCATACTACAGCGTCACACAAAATCATCAAAAATAACAGATCTACAAGCTCGCGACGCGTTCTGAGCTTGTAGATCTGCTACTTTTGCTACTTTAGAATTTTAATCCTGAAAAGTAATAGGTTTCCACCCTACAGAGACGATATATAGAATGTGTGTACTCTGTATACAGAGCACTGTACGGATAGAATGGCAGACTACACAGTCAAAACAATGTTAATGTCACTGTGAGGATGTAAACATTTTGGTGACAGGCATTTAGGAGCAGGTTCCTGTGGTATTCGGGGTCCCAGGGAAGGTCCTGAGAACAGGAAGTAGCTTTGTCCCCGTGGGCTGCTCCTAAATTTGACCCACAAACAACAATATACTGGACTGACTCCCCCACATTTTAGTGATGGTTTCTGGCTCTCGTTGACGACTGGCACACAGTGTAGACCAGTGGTTCCAAAACTGGGGGTCAGGACCCCGAGAGGGGGTCCCCGAATTATTTTGGGTGGTCTCCTGATGATTAGCTTAATGTGCAACATTGTTTTCTCACTCAACAGTAAACAAACCAACACACAGTATAAGTGTATTTATAAATATACTGGAACCCACTCAAGGACCCCTGGGGGTCCCCGGACCCCACTTTGAGAACCAATGCACTATTGTATGAGAAAGTATAGATCTAGCTCAAAACGGTTCAGTCTCATCGTGAATCTTTGGTCAGAAGAACTAGGTTTAAAAAGCTTCAGTGTTATAACTCTTGGAGAATGCACTGTACAAGTGGGACCCGTAAAAGGTGTCAACGTAACTCTCAGAGTTAAATTAGCACTGATGATTTTACTGACATACTCTTGACACTTTTACGTCTCCCAGCTCAGTGGTATCTCTGTCACAGAGCCAGAGAAAGTGAACCGGAGCACATTTAGGGCCCCGGGGTCAACCCCAATATATTGGTATGTCTGTATTAGTGAACTGCACTCTCTAACAAGAACCCTATTGTACCTAACCAGTCCCATGCTAGCCATCATGCTGCAATGGCAATGATTCTGCTTTGTAATTATAAGCTACCTGGTTGCGTGCGTGCATGCGTGCATGCGTGCGTCTGTGTCCTACTTATATTGACGATCGTTGGAGCGCCACGGGAGCCGCGATGTGCACGTGGATGTAAATAAAGCATGTCTGGGGTGTGGGGGAGGGTCTGGTCTATCCACCGGAGAAACAAAATTGTAACCGGGATCGGCCATTTTGTTCCGGTCGGCTGTTGAATAACAGCAGTTTTCACCAAAAAAAGAGAAAGGAGTGTTTTTCTAAAACTCATAAAGAAGGAGTGGACGGGAGTGTCATTTTTTGGGATGACGTCACATCCATCCATTCCTTCTTTCAGGGTCCTAGGATCATTCCTAAGTTGATATAACGCCCTCTTGTGGAATGTTCTTTTTTTGGGGGGGAAAGACGGAGATCTACGTCAATGACGGGAGATCTCCGTCAATGGCAGGGAATGTGTTAAGGACCTGCAGCCTATAATTGTGACGGCTCTGCCCCTCTGCCTCACTGTGATTGGCAGAGTGGAGCAGGCCTGCCCCTCTGCCTCACTGTGATTGGCAGAGTGGAGCAGGCCGTCAGAGGGCCACAGTATGTTTATTTTTCAGTAGCTGTTGGTATAGCCATGGCTGCCAGTTCCCACTTGATGTTGTGCGGGAGCTCCGACTGCTCCAGACCGTACCGAATAACTGCTAGCTCGCATAACGTCTTCAGACTCGGACGCGAGTCTAAGACGTACAGCTCAGTGGGTTTGACGCATTCATCAAAGAGGACGATACGATCCCCCACCGTGCAACAGCACATCCTGAACAGTGAATAGGGGCCTTCTCCCTTGAGCTCAACCTTCTTCCAGGAGAGGGTCTCCGGATTGAATTTCCACAGAGCGTTGAACATGTCCATGTTGAGGCCACCATATATGTACAGCTCTCCGTTGTAGGCAAAGGCTGAATGATCCCTGCGAACTTCTGCAAGAAGCTGTGCAGAAGGTATGCTCTGCAGCCAGCAGTTGGTCTCTGTGTCAAACACTCTGAGGTAGTTTAAATAGCTAAATACAAACATCTTTGTCCCGATGATGGTGGCAGAGTGGTGTCCTGGTGAAACACGTGGTGGAGAGCCTCTTGTGTTAATTAAAGCCCAGACCATTGTGGTGGTGTCCAACTTGCAGATGTCATTAGTGTATCTGTATATTTCTTTAATTTGCTGGTATCCTCCATGGACGTACATAATCTTCCCCAAGGCACAGGCTGAGTGGTCCTCCCTCCCCCACGGAAAGGTCCCGGAAACCCTGGGTGTGAACCATCTGTGGGTGCCGACGTCAAACGCATAAAGCACTGTGCAGTAAGGCTCCCCTCCTCCCCAGATGTAGGCGATATCTCCTATCAGCACAGCTGTGTGGCCACGGCGCGTGGAGGGAACCTCGAGGGGACCTTCTCCTCTTCCGGTTGTCACTGGGGACAACTTCGTCCAGAGTAAAGACACTGTGTTAAAGACGTGCACGTCAATCTGATGATAGCACTCCATGCTGAAGGGCCCTCCGAAGAAGTAGACTTTGCGTCCCACAGTGACGGCAGCATGACGTCCTTTAGGTCCTTCCTTAGATTTCCCTTTCAGACACAAGCTCCAGCTCCACATTTCACAGACAAACAAACACAGCAAGTAAGAAGGTGATCTCCCAAGCTTCTCACTTTATAAAATAATACAGTTAAATAACACATGCTGCGCACTTATATAGCGCACTTATATAGCCTCCCAAAGTACTGACATCATGTTTGATGACATCACTCTTTTCCAAATATGGAGTTTCCACCTGTAGTCCTCCTATAAATCTATATCTATACGTGACAAATATGGGCATACAGTATAACTGACGACATCAGAGATCTCCATATATGGGCATAAAAGAGCTCTGGCACACAGACAGATGGGTACACAGGGCCGCATTAAGGCCCCTCAGGGCCGTGGAACTACACCAAATCAAAGGCCCCCCCTCAACATTAATCGGACAATATTGGGTGCGTTCACGCGCACGTGCGTTTGGTGCACGTGCCACCGCCAGCACGATCGGTGCTGACACAGGCACTGGGCAGAGCCTTTCCAACTTCAGTCTATGCTATGACTACAGTGTCTATCATTACAAATTACATTTATTATTAAGGAGGTTACTTTATGGTCATTACAGTCGTAGCCTACTAGACATATGGTGATGAGATGGGTAACAAATGTTTCATATTTATTTTCTTATTCTTCATAAGAAATTCAACAATTCAAGTTTAGAATTGAGAAAACAATACTCAGCAGAGATGGTAAAAGTACTACTCACTTTCTTCACTTAAAGTAGAAGTAGCCTCAGATACATTTACTTATGTAAAAAGCGAAATGTACTTGAAAAGTTAAAGTAAAAAGACCTCTTGAAGTCTACCACAGTGGTTCTCAACCTTTTTACCACCTCAGAAAATAATATTATGGCTCACCATTATGACCGACTGAAACTAAGCTAAACCTACTTCAAACAAACACACACACGCACACACACACACACACACATCTTCATTGTCAGCTTAACTCACCATGCTGCGCCGAGGTTCAAAGAGTTTAATGCACGGCACTTCCAAAGTTTGTACAATGTTTAAGTCACAGGAGCTGGTTTTCATATCGTAAATATGAACGTTGGCCCAAATCTTGCGTTTAATCCACATGGTTCTTGTTTATTTGTGTAGCTGTCACAGACCATGATAGCAGAGTCATACAGTTACTGGTTAACAGAAACAAACTTATCCTAAAAGCGGAGGATTTCAAAATAAGAGCCGCTTGTAAAGATTAGTCGACAGTAGTTTTATTTTTTTGTCTACTTACAGGAAGTAGAAGTGACACATCAGTACCAGCGGCAGCGACGGTATGCAAGAGGTTTGCATCTGTTCTGCCGCGCAACATTAAAAATAAAGCAACATATGTTTCTAAATATATATAATTCACACAGCAGGGCCCGAATATATACATTTTTATAAATAATAAGAAGAAGAATATATATAATATTATAATAAAATAATATAAAATTTAAAAAAAATTACAATAATATATATTTTTTTAAATACATAATTCACACAGGGCCCCTGGAGGCTCAGGCCGTGGAACACAAGTTCCACTAAGTTCCGCGGTTAATGCGGCCCTGTGGGTACAGCAGGTACTCTGAAAATGTCGCCTGGTGGTCAAATGTGGGATTGCAAGACCGTTTGAAACCCTAGTACGCCTTGTTCGGTGCTCAAGTCTTCCGCATTTGAGCACCGACATGTGGTGTCAGTATCAGCTATTATAGGAAACCGCTCAATCTGAAGGAGGCGTTGTTTCCTTTTATCCATGTTTGATGTCTGCTTGTATCTGACAAGTATGTCAACGGTGGGCGATTGGATGGGCGATTGTCCAGAACCGCCAATCTGACCCATATGCCCAAATATAGGCATATCCTGCTGTTAATTCAGACGGAAATATTTTGTTGACTACCTTTTTTCACTGAAGAAAACTACATAAAAACTAAAAACAACGTAAGCATGATGACTAAAACTGTGACTAAATATGTTGACAGTAAAAACTAGTTTAAAATGTTAGGAGGATTAGTGGAGAAGATCCAGTAGAACTGAGTTATTTTATGCTTTGTTGCGAGTGGGGTGTGTGTGTGTGTGTGTGTGTGTGTGTGTGTGTGTGTGTGTGTGTGTGTGTGTGTG
>NC_137624.1:34720055-34770055 GCF_963280865.1 Gymnoscopelus braueri | reverse complement strand
GGTTGAAAAGGTTGCATTTTCTGGGTGGAAACCTCATATGTCCAAAATTGTGACTTTTCAGGATACAAGTACTGTACTTAAGTACAATTTTGAGGTATTTCTTTTACTGTACTGGAGTATTTGCAATTGTCAGTACTTTTACTTCTACTCCACTACATCTCAAAGGCAAATATTGTGCTTTTACAGTACTCAACTACAATTATTAGAAAACTTTAGTTACTAGTTACTTTGTAGATTTTGATTATTAATTTAAAACATACATTGACTTACATTGAATGCCCTATATACATTTTGGCCATTTAAAAATAGCCGATCTACAAGTTCACAACGCATTGTGAGCTTGCAGATCTGCTATTTTCAAAATACTTTTTTATGCATTTGAAAACTTGTGAAATGGGACATTCTGCATAATGAGTACTTTCTACTTCGGGTACTTTAAGTACATTTTGATACCAACACTTTTGTACTTTTACTCAAGTACAATGTTTTATTCCGGACTTTTACTTGTAACAGAGTATTTCTACGTTGCAGTATCGATACTTTTACTTAAGTGAAACATTTGAGTACTTTTTCCACCACTGCGCTGTAGTGTGATCAAGTAGGGGCGTTCATTTACGGGGGGGGGAAAAACACAAAAAGTTGGAGTTAAGAGGTTTTTGCCCCGACAGCAACGATCTATAGTTTTGTGTGTGTGTAAGCACTTTGTGTGAACTGATGATGTGTCTGGTCTCTCTGCACCAGGGGTCTTCAGTGTTGTTGTTTTTTTTCGGGCCAAGGAATCCTTTAGCTGAGGGGTAGATGAAGCAGGGAGGGACCCCCCACTACTGTATACTATTGTGTTGCATATTAAATGTTTTTTTTTCTCTCTTTATTTATTTTTTCACGCCTTCCATGCAACTCGATGAGAGGCTTTCAAAGTTAGCTCACCATATTCAGTGGATTATTCTTCTCATCAATGTCTGTTGACCGCCACTGAGAGTTTTGAGACTGAGCTTGGAACGTATTCCACAGTGACTATGGGTTGAGAGATTGAAATGTTAGATGTGTTGAAGGTTAAAATGTAATTTAGATAGCATGTTATGTTAGTTAGACAGATGCCAGGTTCTTTTGTTGACCTGGCATCCTATAGTTTGGATAGCTCCTCCCCTTTCTTAGTCCACTTCCTCCCGGGTGCTTCTGTTTTATTCAACATTACTATGTTTAGGGCAGTGGTGCTGACAGATTCTGCATGCTGTTAGCAGAATCTGTCTTGAGAGATTACTATGCAGTTGATCTATGTGTTTATTGAAAGTAACTAATTATATTTACAATTTTGAGGTAGTTTTACTTCACTGGAGTACTTCCAATTTTCAATAATTGTACTTCTACTCCACTACATCTCAAAGGCAAATATTGTACTTTTCACTAATACTAACTAATAATTTGAAAACTTAAGCGGTTAGTTACTTTGTAGATTTTGATTATTATAACAAAACCACTTCAGACCTATATATATATATATATACTTTGACAATTTGAAAATAGACGAAAATAGACGATCTTGTAGATCTGCTATTTTAAAAGCATTTTTATACATTTTACATACATTTTTTTATTTTCGTACATTAAGTACATTTTGATACCAATACATTTATGCTTTTTAAATTTGTTATTCTGAACTTTTACTTTACATCACGATATTACTACTTTTACTTAAGTAAAACATGTGAGCACTTCTTCCATCACTGACGCTAAATGCCTAAATTGTAAACGCTTTAACATGCTGTATACATAAATATAGATGTTTGAGCTGTTGCACCATCACCATTTGTAAACCGCAAATGGTGCAATTAGCCTATATATGACCTCTCTCTCCAAAGCACTTAGAATGTGCATTACGTTCACACATTCACATTCACGGCAGAGGAAACCATGCAAGGCACCAACAAGCTCAACAGGAGCAGTTTAGGGGTTCGGCGTCTTCTTGCTCAAGGACACTTCGACACTAACTAAACTAACCCAGGGGGAACAGAACCGGGAAACTTCCAATTCCCAAGTGGCTCAGGCTCTCTACCGCCTGAGAACCTGCCGTCCCCCCCTGGTGGTGAAGCGGTGGAGCTGCAGGCCACAGAACCTGGCTCTGCCGTCCAGCTGTAAAGCCAGCTGTCCCCCATATAGACACAACAAAGACAGAATATAGTATAGATGCTCTATTGTATACATCCTTTGTACACAAACATATGTACGTGTGTGTGTGTGTGTGTGTGTGTGTGTGTGTGTGTGTGTGTGTGTGTGTGTGTGTGTGCGTGTGCGTGCGTGTGTGTGTGTGTGTGTGTCAGTCATTGTGTGTCCATCTGGCTGTGATGTGTGTGTGTGTGATCTACGGCCCAGCTGCCTGACCTGCGCCTCCTAGCCGTATGCTCCGTCTGCTCTGCTCTGATTGGCTGTTTGACTCTTCAGTCAGCAGCACATGGGTTCTGAACGGCCCCGCCCACAGCCTCCTTCCCATTGGCTAATACCTACAGTAACCGCTCCCTCACATAATGCCTCCAGAGCAAGAAGAGGCAAATTATAATGTTGTTAAGAAGATGCAAAACCTGGGCTGGAGTCAACACACTGGAAGTGGAGTCTAAAATGATGAACTACTACTTAATAAGATGTTTACTACTTAAGCAGAGCCACGGTTGTGTGAGTGAGTCCAATGGTTCTCAAACTTTTACATTTCAAGGTCTCCTTAACTCTGACGGCATACAAATGGAACCAAATGGACCCTTACGGGTCCATTTGGTTCCATTTGTATACCGTCAGAGTTAAGGCCCGTTCATAGTCCCTAGATGGGTCTAAAACGTGCGTCAGGGGGTGAGGGATTCCGTCCGTTCTTTACAGACGCATGCATAGTCGCTGACGTTAAATCCGTAGGAATTATAACGTTGGGCGTCGTACACCTATTAATCCACTAGATGGCAGCTGCGAGGTTTTAAATGTTGTGAAAAGTGTTGCCATGTCCGCTTATTATAAGCGACTTTGGGCTTATTTTTCTGTAAAGTTGCTTGTAAACAAACATTGGTGGTTGCGGTTTTATTTGGGCTTGTTTCTAAAGTGTAGTTGCTTATTTGGGCCAATTATTATTTAAACCAGTGATTCTCAAATAGATATTGTAGATCTGCTATTTTCATGTGATGTGGCCTAGTCGATTATTTTGGGCTTGTTTTCATAGACCTGGTTGCTTATTTCTCTCACAAAACCTGGCAACAGCGCTAAAATGGACGCCAAAACAACGCAATAAAAGACACAAACTATAGTCCACAAACTAGACAAAAACAATGGTTGTCTACAAAACGTGAGTTTCGACCCATACTGCACTGTGCTATATTATTTGTGTGTGTGTGTGTGTGTGTGTGTTTAGGGAATGGCTGGCTGGGTTCATTTCGTCACAGTAATTAAGTACATTTACTCAAGTACTTCCACCACCAACGTGGGTCTTTTTGTGGAGAAAGAGTGCCCAAGGAAAACTTTTTTTCCCTGATATACTGCCAACGGTTTCCACTGGTACTACAGGCAACGTACAAACGAACGTACGTCGGCCTGACGGTGAATGTTGATCGCACGGACGGAAATCCTGGAGCCGTAAGTGACGGAGGGGGAGACAAAAACGACAACGCAAGGAGCGCTGGCGCTGGTTACGTATCCTTACGTCCGACTATGAATGATACTTTACAGACTTGTAAGGGTCAATTTAGACCCCCGCTAAAGGAACCCTGAGAGTCCCTGAACCTCACTTTGAGAACCACTGAATTAGTGAGACAGATACTGTATGTGTGGTTGAAGTACAGGACAAAACATTTAGTTTTCCACTGATCCAGTTCATGTCAGAATCCATTCCATGTGACTTTAGATTTACCAATGTTTTTTTCTTTCTGTGCGACCCAAAGTATTCCTTCTGTTGTATCCTCAACTGTAAGTTGTAAAAACTCTAACTCTTATCTCTCTCTCTCTCTCTGGTGTACACACACACACGCACACACGCACACACGCACACACACACACACACAATCCAGATAAACTCAGATAAACAGTGCAACCAGTGGCTCTCACTGACAAGGTTTTACTGAGATACAGACTGACTTGTGACTTGCTATAGAATTCCTTTAGTCTACACTGGCTATGGGAACAGGAACAGCTTTCCTGTGATTCAGGATATAGAGAAACACACACACACACACACACACACACACACACACACACACACACACACACACACACACACACACACACACACACACACACGCAGTCACGCACACACACCCGCTCACACTCAGCATTCCGGACATCATGCTTCTGGGCGCTGCTTGATGTGGGAAACTTTAGAGGGGGGAGTGTTTGAATGTTTGAAGGTGGAGCACAGCTTTAGAGTTTAGTTGGAGTTTGGAACCAGACAGAAGACCTGCTGAGAGAGACAGAGACAGAGCTGTCTGCAGCTGATCCTTCATGACTTCATGCTGTACTCGCTGCTGGGATGTTGTTGTGCTTGTTTTTGTTTAGAATGGAGTGGATGTACCTCTGTTAGTGTCATACTATTTTAACTAGTCATAATTAACTTACATTTCTTTTTATCCTTTTTAATGATTTTTGTGTTGAGTTTTGCGGCGGAGATTTACATCGTTTTACATTCGTTTTTTGTCTGACAAAGTTGTCAAAGAACTGTGTGAGACATTGCGTTATGAGTCTAACAGCAAGATCTTTTATGGGACTACTAAGCGGAGGACTTTAACGTTTGCTCACGTCTTCTTTAAGTGAAGAGCAAGGATCTCTAAGTGTCTTATTAGTCTACGAAAAGAAGGACCATCTGTGGAGTTTTATGATAAGCAGCTTTGGATATCAGAGGACTTATCGGCGTGCAGTTTGGCCTCACACTGACACCCGGCATATTTGGGGGTTTGGGGGGTTGCTCTGGGCGTGTGGGACCACCACCACCAGCAGCAGCAGCGGCAGCCGGCAGCACCATGGCTGGGATCACTAGGAAGGGGTCTGGCAGACCCTCGTACTACTACAGGTTCCTTGGCAAGTCGCGCCTGCAACGCCAGCGCAGCAGGTCCCGCAGTCGCACCAGGCCAGCGGCCAGCAGGGGTAACACTGGCTCTCTATAACTATACTCTCACTCATACACTGTCCCATAATAACGCAGTGGTTCCCAAACCTTTCAGGCCATGACACCCCCTGAAATAATCATATTTGAACTGGGGAACCCCCCACCCTGACAAGCACTTGGAATTGTAGGAGTTGTAGGCATTACATTTTGTCGGACTCGTTCCCGCAGATAATTATTGTGAAAATAAACGAACTACAAGTTTGTAGATCGGCTATAAATGTGCCCCTTTCTTTGGTAATATTTGACAATTTGGTCAATGTTTGACCATTTCTTATAGTATAGTTTGTTGGTTACTTTTTTCATTTTAGAGGTACAGTATGAAAAAGGTCTTAAAAGTCCTTAAATTGTCACTTTGGAAATGTGCAGATACCCTGTATACACTTACACTGTATGTTGGTTTGTTTACTGTTGAGTGAGTAATCAATGTTGCACATTGAGCTAATCACCTGGGGACCTCCGAAATCATTTGGGGACCCCCTGGGGGTCCCGACGCCCACTTTTGAGAGCCTCTGCCATAATGTCATCAACATACCCAATAATACTAATTCTATCACAAATGATTATGGCATCAGATCATTCACCTCAGATTATAGGGCTGTCCTCCACTTCAAGCAATTCTTAGTCAACTAATAGGAATTTGTCGACTAATAATGAACCAAAATAATTATTGAATACAATCATGCAGCGACCGGCCTTAAATTGCAGGTTGGTGAGGTTGAGAACTGAATATTATTATGTTCATTTCACAATGGCTACTGGCTATTGAAAGTTATAGAGTTATAATTAAAGTTATATAAGTAATAATTACTTCCAGGCACACTAGTACTTGGAATGGGGGGAAAAAAATACCTAAAAACTAACAATGTCTTTGGTCACATACGACCAAACTGACGGCTTAATAATTGTTTGCCAAAGTATCAGAAGAGTTAATTGTCACTATTCATGTCGTTAACACTTCTTTTGTCCATGGGTTAAAGATTCTGTCACAACATTAATAAAAAAGAATCCAACTTTTGCTCGGCTTTGCTGCACTAGCTGTTACATGACTGTACTGTTATGTGTTAGAGCTGTGTGAGTGAGATGACATTTTAGTGTGAGTCTTCACACAATGATGCTATTCAGTTTGGACAACTTAACAAGTGACAGCTCGCAGCTTTGTGTCAACCTGCTGCTTGTTCTACCCTGCGTGGGCGCTGCTCTGCCTGCACGGTGAACCGTTCCTGTTACTGTTAGCAATCCAACAACTTTTCAGTCATTGTTAGTCGATCACTTATACTGTGTTAAACTCGAATTTGTGTTCGAGTTAGTGCTCGTGAAAATGCAAAAAAATATTTGACAAAAGTTTTTTAGTTGAAATTCCGTTTTTTTTCCAGCAAGCAACATGGTGTCGCTGTCGGGCAGAAACCTTGTATCTCCATATTAAATTGTTTTTGTAAATTATTGCCCTACTTCGTCATACAGTGTCACACAAAAGTCATGCTGCCTGGGCAAGACCTAGCCAGTTGAGTGTCTGAACGGAAGTATACTGAAATTTGGCGAAAGTACCGCCCAAGGACTTCTGGAATGAAACAAGTGTTGCAATTTGTTCGAAAAAGATCGTTTCTGGGGGGAAATACGTACGACGAAAGTCCCACCCCTATAGACACCCTCAGCATTAGGTCGTGACCACGCTTTTCTCCTCTGAGATGAGTAAAGGCTGGGAACACAAAAGTAGGAAAAAATAGCAGATCTACAAGCGCAAAAGAGCTTGTAGATCTGCTATTTTGTTATTTGAATCCTGAAAAGGAACAGTTTTGGACATACTATGAGGTTTCCATCCAGACAGCAACGATGGTCGTGCGGTCAAAAGTATGTGTTAGGCTTCAGTGAGGCATTTGAACTGTCATTACCATTGTTCCGTTTATCTGCGTCCTTGAGAGAACTCTCTTCCAAAAGCTTTTACTTGATGTCTCTGCTGCCGTTCAATATTTTGTTTGAACTGCAAGGTTACAGTGATAACTCAGTGGCTTTAAACTTGTGCCTGGAACATTAAATCCCTGCGGTATCACGCTTTGCTGACATGCTGTTTTGTCCAAGTGAAGTGTGGTGGGTGGTGGTAACACATGGCCCATAGCGTATTCTTGTTTTGCTTTGATCATTTCTTAACCACTTAAAACCCTATATTCTTTGTTGGCTGGAGTCCTATAGTACGTGGCCCATGCACTCCTTTTTGGACAGAGATCCGTCTCTGTCCCAATAAACGGCCCACGGAAAAGGGGGCGTGCACTTCCATTCATATGTATACCCCTACCCAGGAAAGGGGGCGTGTCTGTTGAAAGGGGGCGTGGCTGTGGAAAGGGGGCGCGTCTGGTGGAAAGGGGGCGCGCCTGGAAAAAAGGCTCCCAGAGGGTCAGAGGGTGCTATATTTTTGGTAACGCCACTAGATTGAGGCATTATTCCATGAGTGAGTGGGTGGTGTTCCATATAACGTCACACCGTGAAATAATTTGTCTTAGCTGGTGTAGTAGCTCCGTCCTAATCTGTGTGTTCACATATTGTTCTTGTTTTCCTCCCTGTACATCAACTCTCTTGTGATTGTGAGCTTGTAGATCAGCAATTCTTTTGCCTAATGTTCACGTATTTTCACCGGATGTTCAGCTGTTATGGCCTACCCAGAATGGGCATGCTAAGGGTTCAAGTGGTTAATGCTCATTACGATGTGTCAGTGCAGGATTAACGGACAAAATGGTCCCGTCAGGCACGTAGCATCGGGCACCACGAAGGGTTAATCCGGCCCTGCGATGTGTTGCTCGTTATGGCTATAGTCAATATGCTATATTGAGAGAGAGAGAGAGAGACAGAGACAGAGACAGAGAGAGAGAGAGAGAGAGAGACAGACAGAGGTCTGTTTCTATCTCTCTGATGTCAGGGCTGCTTTGAAGTACCTCCACCTCTGTCATTCACTCTCAAAGGAACACATGCACACACAAATGTGTGTGTGCGTGTGCACACACACACACACACACACACACACACACACACACACACACACACACACACACACACACGAATACACACTCACTCACACAATAACAAACTTGCATGAATAGTCACACAAGCACGCACACACAGACAGACAGACATCCTACTCTGTCACACATACTCTTTCACACACACACACACACACACACACACACACACACACACACACACACACACACACACACACACACACACACACACACACACACACACACACACACACACACACACACACACGCTCAGCCTTGATCTGTCTAGCTAAGCTCATATAGTCCCTATACAAACCTAGCACAGACATAAGCACACACTGATGCTCAAAAGAAGAGAAAGAAAGTTGTCCCCACCTTGATCTCTGTGGAACGCCAACACAGAACAAGATTAGTCACTTTCAACCTGGCCTATTTTATCGTCTCTGTGGGGGTGGAAACCTCATACGTCCAAAACTGTTACTTTTCAGGATTCTAATTAAAAAACAGCAAGCTCGAAACGCATCGCTTCGCGCCGCGTTTCGAGCTTGTAGATCTGCTACTTTTGATACTTTTGTGTGACGCTGTAGTATGAACAAGTTGGGCGTTCATTTGTGAAAAGACACAAAAAGTTAAAATATGGAGATAAGAGGTTTCTGCCCGACAACAACAGCGATTTAGGGATGAAGTTGTTAACTCCTGCAGAAGCTCTTGAAACCATTGCCTTGTTTTTTGCTCTGAATGACGCCAGAGTCCAAATATGTATACCTGAAATGACAAAGCGACACTTTGTGGCCTGTGGTGTTTTGGGATAAAAGAAGATGAAGTTAGACATGAAGAGAGATTAGTGGAGCTGCTATCATCATCATACCGGTTGTGTTTAGCTTATTGACTACGACTTCACATTATTCTTCACATTACTGCAGACTGTGGTTTGTTTTAGTTTCAGTTTGACAATCTACTTGCAGGGACTTGAAACTTTGTTTTGAGATAGGTAACCTCAACGCACAAAAATGTCATTGTGTCATGATTTTCATTTTCGTTTTAAAAAAATATATAGAGTAGCCAATATACGACCTGAAGCCGATTCTACATGTCTCCTAAATCTCAACAGTTTTCTGAAAAACGTATGTTTCTATATCAGTGGTGCTCAATCTTTTTCATGTCCAGGACCCCCAAAATGATATGTATTTGGCCGCGGACCCCATCAAAATATTTTGTTCCAGGGACCCCCCAGAAGCAAAGATTTGAGTTAAAAATGTTCGCTTTAAAAATATATATATTAAAAGATTTGCACACATTTTCACGATTTTTCAAAAATAGCAGATCCGAGTGCCGCGCTACGAGCTTGTATATCTGCTATTTTTGAATAGCCCAAAGTGTAAAATAATGCTTTTGAGCTCAAATCTAAAAATGACACAATTCCAGGTCTTAATGGGTTAAAGGTAACTTTGAGCCTAAAGTGATTTGAGCCTAAAATAATTTTGTATTATAGCGTCGCACGAAATCACCAAAAGATCAAATTTGTAGATCTACTACTACTTTTTTTTTTTTCTCCTAAAAAGTAGAGACAATTATTTATTATTATCTTAATACCGTGTTTTAAAGCCCCATTCATACTTCGTTAAACGACGGTGTCGTGCGCAGAAAATAGCGGACCTACAAGCTCACAACACGCCGCTGATGCAGCATGTTGTCTGCTTTTTTTCTGCGCATGAAACTGTTGCGCTTTGAAGCATAAATGAGGCCTCACTTTAGAACTATGTGGTGTAATTGTCTGTTGACGTCATGCAGTAGCACTGGACATAACCACGTGTGAAACCCTAGTCATAACAGGCGAACATTCTGTGAAAATAGCTGATCCCACAATTCCACAGAGCTTGTAGATCAGCTGTTTTTGGCCAAAAGGATTTGGTGTAGAGGGAGGAAAGTAGAGGGCAATGATAGACCCCTAGTTTCAGCTCTATGGTGTGCTGACTGAAGGATAAAGTTGAGGATCATGCAATGATAGGGTTGCAACAGTTCAAAACTAATCAATTAACCCATTAAGACCTGAGGCGATTCTAAAAAAAATGTCTAATTCCTAACAGTTTTTTGGAAAAAAATCAAAAAAAATGTTTCAATAATTTTCAAAAATAGCAGATCTACAAGCTCGTAGCGCGGCACTCGGTGCCGCGCTATGAGCTTGTATATCTGCTATTTTTGAATAGCCTAAAGAAATCTAAAAGTGACACAGATGCGTTCCAGGTATTAATGGGTTAATATATATACGATCATGAAAAAACATTGATAAGCGATAATTGTATACACTAATCGATAATGGACAGTTGCAGCCCTACATGCAAATGCTCAAGTGAGTGTAGATCACTGTTCTCTCTCTACTCTCTTCCTCTATAAACTATTCACTCCTCAGAACATTTCCCTTTTTGTTGCTGTAAAAGATGCATGGATCTCTGGCTCACACTGGAAGCTATAGTGTTAAATATGTAATGCAGCTTGTCTCTACTATGCTCTGCCCTTATTTGCCTTGTTGTAACCGACATAAAGACGCGTTTTAAAAGCTGCAGGCGGTTATATTATGTACCCTGGAGCTAGTAAATGTGTAAAATGCAGTCAGCAGGCTCAGCCACACATAAAACGCTGTTGTTCATGCAGGAATGAACATGCCCCACCATGGGTTTTTTATATGTCAAGGAAGTACCCCCCCCCCCGTGATCTTTATGTAGTCTCTGTGTGCGCGTGTCATACGTGTGTGTGTGTGTGAGTGTGTGTGTGCTTGTATTGCTATTGCTATACTTGTGAGGGCCAAATGACCCCCACAAGTATAGTATAATTTGAGAAATAAACATTGTAAGGAAAACACATTTCCTTGTGCTCACAAGATAAATGGCAGTTTAATGGTTAACTTTAGCTGTGTGCTGTTGTCATACACCGAAAATTGTAGATCTGCTATTGCATTAGCGACAGAGGGAGAGAAAAGGAAAGCTTACGCCATAGTGATGGTTCCCGTATCAAATCAGATCTACAAGCTACTAGTGTTGACATTTCCATAATAAAATACCTCTTATCTCAGGGCAGCAGTGGGAAAGGGAACATTGACAGAGGGACAGAGGGGTATGTCGTGATCCGTCCTGATGTCACAGTGCGCCTCGAAGACTTCATGTTACTTCATGTCTGATCGTCATACGGAACACACACTGACATTGTCTGGTCTTGTCTGGTCTGGTCCACCTCTACATTTCTCTGTATATTATAGAGAGAAATACTATCTGTCTGTATGTGTGTGCGTGTATCTCTCGTCACGTTACTTCATGAGAGTGAATACTGATTAGTTTCCTCAGAATATGGTAGAATATGGAGATAAGAGGTCTCTGCCCGACAGCAATGATGTACCGATAGAGGCTTTTGTTGAAGTAGGACACGGCTTCGTGAGACGTGTCACAAAAGGGCAGACCTCCAGGTGTGTCCTCAGAGATGTAAAGAGATAAGCTTCAACAAAAAATGCTGCCGTGCAAAGCCTGACAGCAGTAACTCTCTCACTTTTGGTTGAAATAGAATTGTTTCTGGGGTCAAAGGTCAACGGCCTCTGAAGGCTTAGTGTCAATGTGTCCTTGAGCATGACATTTGACCCCTGACTGCACCTGTTGAGCCGGTTGGTGGTGCCTTGCATTGTTTTGTCAACTGTCTGTGTGCGTGTGCGTGTGCGTGTGCGTGTGCGTGCGTACGTGTTGTTTGTATTGGTCTACTACTACTTGATGCTCTAAATCAGGGGTCCTCAAAAGGGGGTCCGGGGACCCCTAGGGGGTCGTCACTCAGAGTTACTACAGGGGGGCCGCCAAATCTTTGAGTGATAATAATAATTAAAAAAAATAACCACTTGAACCGTAACATCCCTATTCTGAGGGGAACTTCAGCTAAAAATAGCAGATCTACAAGCTCACGACGCCTTGTAGTTCGGCTATTTTCAGCAGAAAGGTTTGGTGTACCGGGATAAAAGAGCAAACTAAGAGTGAAAGGGCAAGTTCACTATGTAATGACGGTTTAAGTGGTTTAAATGTCTGAACATACACATTAACATGAATCTAACATACACTGATGAAAGTCTGTGAAGCTATCTATGAAATCTCGGAAAACGTTTAATCTGCAACACAATTTTATACAATATGTAGTGGGGGGGTCCCTGCTTCATCTCTCTCTCAGCTAAGGGGTCCTTGGGCTGAAAAACGTTGAAGACCCCTGCTCTAAATAGCTCTCTGTCTTGGTTTTCAGTCTTGTCTCATTTCACCTCTTTATCATCTTCCTCTTTTTATGGGGGAGACTTGCATCACGTCCCATAAGCACCTGCTGCCAAGTGTGTCTCTGTCACTTCCTCTATCTGTGTGTGTCACACACACACACACACACACACACACACACGCACACACACGCACACACACACACACACACACGCGCACACACACACACACACACACACACACACACACACACACACACACACACACACACACACACACACACAGAGAGAGAGAGAGAGACTCCAGAAATACAGCAGATGTTTAGGGTTGGCACATTTTGACTTTTTCCTGAAATGACAGATGTGGTGTTTTGAGTGAGACCACCAGCTGTGCTGTACACTAAATCAGCCCGTAAAACACATCACATATCACACTGTATCCACTTGGCCATCTCTCTAACGACAAGAGGAAACTGCTTGGAAGTAACTCTCCAGTGCTTTTCACTTACTGGAAGAGCATTATTGTTTGTGGCTGTCGTCGGGCACTAACCTTGTAGCTCCATACGTCATCTTTTTTTTTCTTCTTTTTGTAAATCAATGGCCTTACAGTACAGTACTTGATGCTTTTGGATTTGAATCCTGAAAAATGTTGGACATATTTCCACCCGACAGAGACGATAATGTTGGCTGTTAACGGGCAGTAACCTTTATCTCCATATTTCAACTTTTATGGGCTTTTTTTGGTTGTAAATGAATGGCCTACTTCGTCGTAGAGCTTGGGACTAAATAATAACTAAATTTAATCCATAGGAACACAGGTTCTTGCTTTTTGTCATTTCCGGAAAAGTAACTGTTTTTGGACATGCAACAAGAAGAGCTTATTAACACATGGTATCATGCGTAGATCCCCTATTTTCACTATATTTGAAATGGGACTTAAGTGGTTAATTCCAAATTTTCTTATTTTCTTTTCCCCCTTCCTAGCAATGTAATGGAGTGAAAGTCCTAAATATATATATATTTTTAAACACACAAATACTCAAGTAGCCTAAAGTACGTTACTCAAGTTACTCAAAAATATACTTATGTACAGTACTTCAGTAAATGTGCTCTGTTACTGTCCACCACTGAAAATAACTCACCAATGCATTTACAGTTACTGGAAGAGCATAATATTCATGCTGAGTGAGTGGGCTTTAGCGACAAGAATAAGCGCTTATTAAAAAACGTATTATCATGTCAGTGGATTTGGCCTTGGCTGATTGTTAGTGTAATTATGATGGAGGCAGATAGTTTCCTCTCTCTCTCTCTCTCTGTGTGTGACTGGTGGGAAATGAGAACAGAAATCAGCAGACGCTTTACTTGGGAAGGGTAATTGGCTGCAACCAGTGGTGTAAAGTAACTACATTAATTTACTCAAGTACTGTGCTTAAGCACAATTTTTAGGTATTTTTACTTTACTCGAGTGTTTTCGATTTTCTACTTTTTACTTCTACTCCGCTACATCTCAGAGGCGAATATTGTACTTTTCACTCCACTGCAATTATTTTTAAAGTTAAGTTACTATACTTTGTAGATTTTAGTTATTGTTACAAAACGGACATTAACCACAGACAAACCAGACCTATATACATCTCAACCATTTGAAAATAGCAGATCTACCAGCTCGCGATGCGACGCATTGTGAGCTTGTAGATCCGCTATTTTCAAAAGATTTGTATACACTGATTCATTTGAAAACTTATGAAATTGGACATTCTGTACAATGAGTAGCCTACTTTCTACTTTTGGTACTTTAAGTACATTTTGATGCCGATACCTTTACTCAAGTACATTTTGAATATGGGACTTCTACTTGTAACAGAGTATTTCTACAGTAGGCTACATTGCAGTATTGATACTTTTACTTAAGTAAAACATGTGAGTACTTCTTCCATCACTGATTAGTTTCCTCTCTCTCTGTTTGTCACACTGGTGGGAAGTGAGAACAGAAATCTGACGTTTTACTTGGATAACATATTTGGCTGCAACAACACTGAGCTTTTCATCATGACCAGTGTTGCCATGTCTGCTTATTATAAGCGACTTTGGGCTTGTTTTTCTGTAAAGGTGCTTGTAAATATTGGTACTGTAGTTACGGGTTGCGTTTTTTTTTTGGCTTGTTTTTAAAGTGTAGTTGCTTATCTTGTTTCCTAAATGTTGTTTAAACATTTCCATGTCAAGGACCCCCCAAATTAATATGTAATAGTCCGCAGACCCCCCATCATGCCAGGGATCCCCGTACCAGATTAGTGTTGTTAAAAGGTTTCAAAAATATTTCAAACTCTTCACTTTTTTCCCCAAGATTTTTTTGAAAATAGCAGATCTACAAGCTCACAACGCGATGCGACGCGTTGTGATCTTGTAGATAGGCTATTTTCAAATAAACGATGTACAGTATATAGGTTTAAAGTGCTCATGTGTTTGTCGCTTCTTTTGGGCTTGTTTTCATAGGTCTGATTGCGTATTTCTCTCGCAATATCTGGCAACACTGATCATGACACAGTTTCCCATTCTCTGGTCAGGTTTTACATCCAAACAAAGGAAACTGGGAAATGACTGTGGCTCTTGAGATATTATGACATAAGTATTTATGCCTACTATAACGTTTAGCCAGGTTGATATACTGAAGTCGACCATTGTTCCATAGTGAAATCATTTTTCCCGCGGGTTTGTTTTTAAATGAGATGAGTCTGCTCAGCTCTTTTTGTTGATCATTCCTCTCAGAGATTAAGATGTGTTCTACCAGATCAGTGGCCTTGTGGTTAAAGTGTTGGGAGGTCGGGGTTCAATCCCCAGGACGGGTCATAGAATAGAATAGAATAGACTTTATTTTATTTGCACGAATGCATAGGAAATGTTGGAGCTCGGCTCCCAGGGTCAGCATTTAAAAAGACAGAAAATACCGACAAATAGAAAGAACATACATCCTATAATACTGCATAATATCCTACAATACTCTTTAAAAAGACAAATAAGATAAATAAGTACTTAATATTACTAAAAAGTTTGGGAACTGAGTCCTCTGTAGGCCAGGGTGAGAGGCTGAGGACTGAGTCCGGCCTTCTTCAGCATCCTAATGAAGTACAGCCGCTGCTGTGCTTGTTTCACTGTAGCAACCAGTGTTTTCGGTCCTCATACCAAAGAGTATAAAAAAGCTATGTTCGCGATGTCTTTGTGCACAAGACCGAAAGACATAAAAAACTTGAATCACAACAAAAAATGCTACCCAGCGCCTCCTTGCTTGGCACGCAGCATCAAGGGTTGATTTGGGGGTAAAGTCCCTGCCACATATTAGCATCATGTCCAGGGAGGGTACTTGCACATCAAGCTGCCGCATGCTAAGGAAACAGGAAATGTTTGGTTGCCAAGGCTACTTAACTTACTTACTATAAAAACTTTAGCACGGTTGATATTGAAGTCAATTGTTCCATATATAGTGACATCACTTTTCCATAGTTTTCTCATTGGAGATGAGTCCACTCAGCTGTTTTCGCTCATCATTCGTCTCAGAGATCAAGGCATGTGTTTTACCCCGAACAAAGGCTTCAATGACCCACATATCCATGTTAAGCCAACCTAATTGCCTGATATTACACTTCTCAGGGCATACCGTGAGAGAGTGAATGGACAACTTACAGCTAGTGGTTCTCAAACAGTGTGCTGAGGGCACAGTTTAAAAACTACTGACATACTGAGAGAAGGACAAAGTAAGCAGAAAGAAATGGAGATGATAATAATAGAAAATGCAACATAAAGTGTAAATTGTCTTGCTCAGGGACATTAGCCAGGACCTTTCGGCCTCCTAGGCGGGCTCTTATCTCTACCTATTCAGCTTTGGCCGCCCACCAATGTACTGATGTAGAATGGAAACTTTTCGTCATCTTTCTATGTGCGAGGAAGTGAAAAGAGCTTCAGGGATTGATTGATTGATTGAATACTTTATTAACAGTTTGCAAAGACAAGCACAGGGAAGTACAGTTCAATACAAGGTCTGTTAAGAGGATTTTAAACCCAAGAAAGCACCATGGCTCGTTTCCATTGGGGTCCTTTGTACTCAATTCATCGGTTGTGTAATGCAGTGGCTTTAAACATTTTTGTGCCCAATTAAGGCACACCAAAGGACTCTCTACTCTGTAACTCCTGTTATAACTCTTATCACCCTGTAAACATGTATGTGTATCTGCTAATGACAAATAAAAAGTTGAAAATATGATGTATTTTTAAGGTATATAGGATTTGCCCCTGTATTTGGAAATGTGCGCGCAGAAAGTACTCATATTGTTAGAAAGGGGAAAAAATGGAAAATCATCATTCATTTTGTATACCATAGATCTGTGGTCACAAGATCCTAAGGCACACCGTTTGGGAACCTCTGGTGTAATGGAGAGGACAGAGACTAAAGTTATAGACAACATGGAGACAGAGTGGATTGAACAGTATATAAACCTGAAGTGAATCCACCAGCTCTCTCAGTCAGATCATCTCACTGTTTTTGCCCCAGGATTAGTTCCTGATCCCAGGCTGGTCTCTGGAGACGGAATAATAGAATGAATGTGTCAACCTTCCCCTCTCTCTCTCTCTCTCTCTCTCTCTCTCTCTCTCTCTCTAGCAGCCTGGTCAACCATGGACAAGCCCCTAGATGAGAAAATACTTCCTCCATGCACCACCCCCCCCAAAAGAGTCCAATTACGGGACAGGTGCAGGCTAATCCCTTTTAATCCACAGACCACCTCTCAAATGTCCAGTAGGACCAGTGAACGGCCTTCGAGCGATGGCTGGGAAACTGGGAAACCGGGCTTATTGTTATCGCTGACCCAAATACTGCGCTGTCGACACTTTCCGTCATCTCTAGAATATAACAATGGACCCTTTACACACACGGTTCACGTTTCAAGGGTCTGGGGGGTCTTGAGAACCATTGTCTAATATGTCATGGTAATATTATGTTACATCATCGAATGTAAACAGGTCTGGATGTGAAACTGTGAGCAGTGTTGGGAAAAGTAAGTAAGTAAAAGTATCAATACTGCAATGTAGAAGTACTCTGTTACAAGTAAAAGTCTGGAATTAAAAATGTACTTGAGTAAAAGTATAAAAGTATTGGTATCAAAATGTACTTAAAGTACCAAAAGTAAAAGTACTAAAATGTTTGAAAATAGCAGATCCGCGACACGTTGTGACTTGTGAGCTTGTAGATCGGCTATTTTCAAATAGCCTAGGTATAAAATAAGGCTAAAGTGGTTCATGTATGTTTTATAATGTCATAATTTATATCTGCAAAGTAACTAGTAACTAAGTTTTCAAATAATTGTAGTGGAGTAAAAGCACAATATTTGCCCCGAGATGTAGTGGAGTAGAAGTAAAAGTATAGACAATTGGAAATACTCCAGTGAAGTAAAAGTACCTCAAAATTGTACTTATGTACAGTACTTGAGTAAATGTACTTAGTTACTTTACACCACTGACTGTGAGTTAGTTGGTCAGTCTCACACTGTGTTTCGGGTGTCTTATAGTCTGGATAGTGACCAGCCTCAGTGTGAATTTGGGTGTCTTATAGTCTGGATAGTGTCCAGCAGCCTCGGTGTGCATGAGTCATGCAAAGAGACACGGAAGGACAGAGGAAAACACTGTGCAATTACTTCCAGAGGAGAGTCATAACTTTTGCTTTCAGGCCAGTGTTGGATGACCGGCTGTGATCCCATTAAAGTAATGATAGGGGTCTAAAACATAACAAACATACAAAGCCTTGACCATAAACTTGAGTCGTGTTCGTATGACCACATAATGAATCCTATAGCATCCCTATTATTCTGTACATGTCGTAATAGGCCAACCTCCGGCAAAAATAGGCGAACATTTGGTGAAAACTGTAGATCGCTGCTATGTTCGGCAAATAGATTTGGTGGTAGAGGTTAGAAGGTGGGACCCCGGTCAATGAAGTATATAGGGTTTAACCACTTAACACCCCATATCGTCTCTTGTTGGGTGCACAAATCTTCCACGATAAAGCTCATAGCGCGGCACTCGGTGCCACGCTATGAGCTTGAAAATCTCCTATTTTTGAATAGCCAAAGAAATCTGACACAGTAACACAGATGCGTTCCCGAATTTGAATGGGTTAAAAACATTAGGTCACTGGGTCAGGTCGGTCCTCCTGTGCTATCGCAAGTGACATATTTCCCCTATAGACATGTTCTGTTTCGTTTGGCAACCTTATCTAATGCTGTGACACGAGCCTGCAAAGACTCTGCATGCTCCACAGCTGCTGTTGTTTTTTACTCCGTGTCGCTGACACAGTAGATGTTTTTGAAGTCGGTATAGCGCCGATAGGAACGCTGGATTTTTGTCGCCCACTGTATAAACACCCACTTCCTGCTTCTTCTCCTCCGTCTCCTCCTCCACACGCAGAAGAATAAAGGTGGCGACTGTCTGGAACCCAAAACTGGTTCTTAATAAGAGTGATGCCAATGAACAACCCTTTTTTGTTCTTTAAAGAACCCTTAACCACTTAAACCCTATGTATTTATGGACCCGCGTCTCCTAGTGGGTCTGTCTATATATTTTTCCCCCCTCTACACCAAATCTTTGTCGAAAATAGCCGATCTACAAGCAGTGGTGTAAAGTAACTAAGTACATTTACTCAAGTACTGTACTTAAGTACAATTTTGAGGTACTTTTACTTTATTGGAGTATTTCCAATTGTCTATACTTTCACTTCTGCTCCACTACATCTCAGAGGCAAATATTGTACTTTTACTCCACTACAATTATTTTAAAACTTTAGCTACTAGTTACTTTGCAGATATAAATTATTATATCTTAAAACATACATTAACCACTTTAGCCCTATTTTATACCTAGGCTATTTGAAAATAGCCAATCTACAAGGCGTTGTGAGCTTGTAGATCTGCTATTTTCAAACATTTGAGTACTTTTACTTTTGGTACTTTGAGTACATTTTGATGTCAATACCTTTGCACTTTTACTCAAGTAAATTTTTTATTCTGGACTTTTACTTGTAACAGAGTATTTCTATATTGCAGTATTGGTACTTTTACTTAAGTAAAGAATTTGAGGACTTTTTCCACCACTGTCTACAAGCTCACAATGTGTCCCAGCGTGGATGCGTCATGAGCTTGTAGTGTTATGAGCAGATCGACACGTCGCTTCACGCCGCGTTTTGAGCTTGCAAATCTGCTACTTTTGATACTTTTGGTGTGACGCTGTAGTATGATCCAGTAGGGCATTGATTATACGAAAAAAACACAAAAAGTTAGGATATGAAGATAAGAGGTTTTTGCCCAACAGCAACGATACACTGTAGCCTTTTAAAAGAACCATATAAGAACCATGACTTTTTTTCTGTCTGCACTCCTCCACACACCACTCCTCTTTCCTTTCCCCTCTCCTCTCCTCCTCTGCCTTCCCAGAACACACAGACAGAAGACAAAGGCACGCCACTAGCCAAGCCAAACAAGAGACAGACCTTCCCTCTGAATGTTTGGTCAAGCAAATCTGATACAGGATCCCTCTGTTCTGTAATCTGCACTGCATGGGGGTGGTTTTTGCATGTAATGCTTTTTGCATGTTTTAGATATAAAGGTATGGCTTTGCTAAACTGAACCACAAACGACATACCGTAACCACACCTAGCCCGAGTGGGGGAGAGAGGCCGTCTGGTATTTAGAAGGTCACCGGTTCAACCCTTAGTCTCATCCATCTATGTGTGGAAGTGTCCCTGAGCAAGACCTGAGAAATACCATTATACTGTATATTTACCAAGATAGAAATACCCATACTACGTCAGAGTCGCCACTAGTACAAGATGGTATTCTAATGTAGCCTGGTTCCAGACGAATCTGCCATTGAAAAAAAGACCTAATCTGCCCTCGGCAGATTAGGTCTGGCCTCGCTCTGTTGAGATTGGATTTCTCCCACTCCAAAGTTGTGAGGGACCAATCAGGAGCCAGTATGCAAATATGGGTCGGGTTCACCAGAGGCATTTTTTCTTATCCGGCCCTTGGAAATGCACGTTCCATACAGAGATTCCAGACTAATATCTACGCAGTGATATTAGTCTGGCCATGCCAGGCTAATACAAATGGTCTCCTAAGTGGCCGTGGTCACCAGCCCTGGCTTAATATACGCTTGGCCAAAAATGTGGGTAAAAAAAGATAAATATTGTCCTACGGCTGCTAAGTAGTGCTAAAAACCACACCCACTACTGTTTGTTGTTTTTATAAAAGTTAATGTTAACTTCCTGTTGATTTTACTATTTGAAGATCCGAATCCACGGATCCAGTCTGGGTTTTCTTCCTAATAAAAATGGCAAAATCAACAGGAAGTTAACATTTTCATGAAAAATACAAACAGTACAGGGTTTTGTGATGTCCTATATTGTCTGAATCAACTTTGTTTGCCTTTGTTTACGTGCTAGACGAGTGCCTTTGAGAGCTGTTTCGGCATACAATGTAAGTCAATGGGGAGCATACTTTGAATGATCAATTCCTAATCAATTATAAGCAATTATTTTTGATTTCTTGTCCACCTTTTGGAGTTACATCATGGCAAGGCAACTACACAACCCAAACCTCTACCAAAGTGGTCTTGCCCTTTTAACTATGTTTATGTTTACTGTATATTGTCTCTAAATAACCTTTTCACGCCGAGGAGGAATACCTGTTAGGTAGCTCTGTCCGTGGGGAGGTACAATAAAACAGAACTATGTGAAAAGGACATTTATTGTATACTGACTGGGCTGCCGTTTACCCATTTTCATGACATTGTTGAGCCCTGCACCTTGAGACTTTTATTTAATCTGGAGTGTTGCAGGCATTCTCCTTTGCAGTGTTTTCTCTTTTGTATATTGTCTCTGCCTTGCATAAGTGAATGGAAATGTACGGTTATATGATTGCAAAATGTATAAGGTCTCTTGCACTTGCAGGCAGTCTCCTAGTTTGATGCCCATACTGCAAAGAGACACTGCTGTGTGTGTGTCCTCCTTATAACCCCATCACCCCTCTGCAGTCAACAAATATCTCAGGGGTCAAAAGTCCACTGGTGTCTTCTCAGTTCAGTGTTAACACTTTACAACACTCTCACACACACACACACACACACACACACACACACACACACACACACACACACACACACACACACACACACACACACACACACACACACACACACACACACACACACACACACTGTTTTTTCCGTCAGACATGTGTGGAGTTACCAAAGTTTGTGCTTTGTCCATATACATTTCGTTGCCGTCGGATGGAAACCTCAAATATGTCAAAAACTGTTTATTTTCAGGATTCAAATTCAAGAATAGCAAAAATTGCAGATCTACAAGCTCAAAAATGCGTCGCTTCGGGACGCATTTCGATCTTGCAGATCTGCTGTTTTTGATACTTTTGTGTGACGCTGTTGTATGATCAATATAGGAAGTTCATTTGCGAAAAAGTTGGAAAGTTAGCAACTTGCAAGTAGCAACTATTTGCTGCTGTGTTGGTGATAGTTGGTGCGTCCACTTTAGCCTTCAACAAACTCATGGATCGCTGTCAACCTATAGAGCGTCGCAGTTCCCGCCCACTTCCTGTTTTTTTTGGTGCCGGAAGAAAAAACTCAATGCATTTTTCCATTGACATTTCCAAAAATATTTATATCTATTAATTTAAGCCTCGAATCAAGCCATCATGACATGACATGAATCATGACCATAAACATTTGATTCTGTGAATTTTTTTTGTTGAAAACGGCAAAACAAAGGGTATTTATTAAATATAGTATATCATATAATTAAATATAAAATTAAAAAAAATCACAGAAAAAAACGTTTTATGGTCATGATTCATGTCATCTCGTGATGGCTTGATTCGAGGCTTAAATTAATAGATATAAATATTTTTGGAAATGTCAATGGAAAAATGCATTGAGTTTTTTCTTCCGGCACCAAAAAAAACAGGAAGTGGGCGGGAACTGCGACGCTCTATAGAAGTCAGAAGACATCCTAGTGAAACAACCAGACAAAATAAATGCCTGAAGAGATCTTTCAGATTTGTTCTTTGAATGACATGAAAACAAATTGTAATATTCCAGAGCAGAGAGAGAAAGAGAGAGCTTTTAGCCTCATGGTGAAAACTGAAAATAAGTGCCATTGTATTGTATATCCGTGGTTCTCAAACTTGTTTGTGCCAATTAAGGACCCCCAAATTGATATGTATTTGGCTGCGGACCCCCATCTGAAAATGTGTTGTGCCAGGGGGGCATTGGCTCTAGTGTCCCCCAGGGGGTCTTCCAAAGGTTCCTTGGGGGTCCCCGGACCCCACTTTCAGAACCAATGCTTTGAGTGACATGAAACCAAACATGTAATATTCCAGAGAGAGCGAGTGAGAGAGAGACACAGAGAGAGAGAGACACAGAGAGAGAGAGAGAGAGAGAGAGAGAGAGAGAGAGAGAGAGAGAGAGAGAGAGAGAGAGAGAGAGAGAGAGAGAGAGAGAGAGAGAGAGAAAAAGAGATATCTTTTTGGCTTCATGGTGAAAACTGAAAACAAGTGCTATTGTATTGTAGATGGTCGCAGAAAAAAACCAAACAGAAAACTGATGCGTTTTGTGACTCAGGGAGAGGATTATATCGTAGGCCCTTCTGACAGACATGAAGACCCCTAGTAAACAAACTGCCGCTGTCATGACAGCCTGTGATTTCTCTCCACTACACACGCACGCACGCACGCACGCACGCACGCACGCACACACACACACACACACACACACACACAGAGACACATTTCAGCGGAACCACAGAGAATAATGTCTGTGTTTGACTGCTGTGCTTGTGTCTGTGGCATGTGCATGCATGCACACACACACACACACACCCCCTGCACGCCTATGCTTGTGTTGGTGTGTTGCGTTCTCTTCTCTCCCCTCTCTGTTCTTTGCTGTCATAACATAAGTATTCTGCATCTCCCTTCAGAGCCACTTTTTCTCTTCCCCGAGGGGACAGAGACCGTTTTCTTTTTTTTTCTTTTTACAAAGTGACTGTTGACAGTGGAATGATGAGGTGTACTCAGAATAAACCTCTCTCTCACTCTCTCTCTCCAATAGCTGTATCACCGCTGGTTGTGTGCGTTTTTGAGTGGTGCTAGCCACTCCAAGGAGTGACTTTGTCCTGGTGTGTGTGTGTCTGTGTGTCCGTCCGTCCGTCCGTATGAGCCTCTCTGTATGTTTGAGCACAGCCTCAACAGCTGCGGCTGATTGCAACACAAAGATGCAACCAGTTACACTAATTATACACACACACGCACACACACACACTTACACACAACACACACTTTTGAGTAAAAATACTTAAAATGAGTAAAAATACTTAAAATGAGTAAAAATACTTAAATATTAGTAAAGACATTTTAAAGTTCCTAAACTGAGTAAAAAATACTTAAAATGAGTAAAAATACTTAAAATGAGTAAAAATACTTAAAAGATGTTAAAATGAGTAAAAACACGTAAAAATCTGTAAAAACATTTTAAAGTACTTAAAGTCTTACTTGAAGCCATCAAAGTCTGTAAAAAGCAACTAATGAAATGAACTCATGAAAGGCACCACTCTCTTCACATTGGGTGTGATTTTTAATATCTAGACACACACTTTAAGGTACTTATCAACGTCAAGGTACTTATTAAAAGTTGGAGAAGAAATGTTGTGGTGATTTCCTGCAGATCATGTGTCAGTCAGCGCATGTTTCTACTACAAAGTAACAGTTTCACCGCACAAAAAAACAAGCTTTTATTGATTTATTGAATAATGTATTAGTCAGAAATGTCAAACAGCACGTGGTACAGTAAGACATTAAAGCTAAAAGGATGACACAAAAAAAGTCTTGGGGACTTGTTTCCATTGTGGTCCTAATCTATTGCATACAGTATGCATGCAAACATGCATATTGTCGCTGTCAGACATCTCCATTTTATTTTTATTTTAGTAAATGAATGCCCTACTTGTCATACTACAGTGTTACACAAAAGTATTATTGATATTTTTTTTAAAGTGAAAGTCTGTGAGTTTTTATAAATATTGAGCCATTGAAAAGTATTAACAGGAGCTACTACATTGGATCCATTGGAACACAGGTTATTCTTTTCTTCATTTTTTTCCTTCTGCCTCACAACACAATCATGTTGCGAGGCAAAGCTGTAACTGTTATTTTACAGCATGGTACTGTACTTACACACGCACACATGCGCGCACACACACACACACACACACACACGCACGCACGCACGCACACACACAAAGCATTCCTTCTATGTATGATTAACTAGATGCTATCGGTTTTTCATTGGTTTGTGTGAGGCCTTATCATACCTGGCTGCCACCACACTGGGGTATTATTGTTATGCATGCACAGAAATATGTTACACGACCACACAAAGGAATGAGCCACGATATGAACCTTTAACACGTTCAATCCTGGAACGCATATATATGTGTCATTTTAGATTCTTAGCTATTTAACCATTATTTTATAGTTTGGCTATTCAAAAATAGCAGATGTACAAGCTCATAGCGTGGCACCGCGCAACATTTTTAACGAAAATCTTTGCTTCCGGGGGTCCCTGGAACAAAATATATATATATAATATATATCCGCGGCCAAATACATATCATTTTGGGGGTCCTTGACATGAAAAAGGTTTGAGAACCATTGATTTAGCTACATATGGTTTTTTTTTAGGATTTAGAAGACATTTGTAGAATCCCCAGAAGCAAAGATTTGAGTTGCAATATACATGTATATATATATAAGATTCGCACAAATGTTCACAATTTTTCAAAAATAGCAGATCTACAAGCTCATGAGCTTGTATATCTGCTATTTTTGAATAGCCAAAGAAATCAAAAAATGACACACAGAGCTTTCCCGGTCTTAATGGGTTAACAGTCTGAACCACCTTTTAAATTCACAAATGTTTTATTGATTGATGCAAAAAATATACATATATTTGGTAACATTTTACTTGAGGGGGTCTTAATTCATATGGGTAATTAACGCTTAATTAATGATGAACTCTTGGCATGAATTCATCCTGAATTTATCATGAATTCATTCAATATAATTAATTCTTGGTCTTTACCAACTTTACCAAGTGTAATATATCGTCTCTTCGGGTGGAAACCTCTGGACATATGAGGTTTCCATTCGTACACCATGGTGTGTACAAGGTCTCCATTCTTACACCAATCCATTTCCATTCGTATACACTCTCTGAGTTACGGGAGACCGTGGCAAAATGCTGGGGGGAAAACTGGGGGTCCTTCACATTGAAAACATTTAAGAACCACTGCTTTACTAGTTCTCCAGGCCAGAGGGAGAGGGCAATTATAGTGTAAGACTGAAAAGTTCCTCTGTCTAGCAGTAGGGGGAGCAAGAGAGAAAAGGAAGAAGAGTGAGGGATAGAGAGGGAGAAGAAGAAAGTCTGTTTACGTTGTACTGAGTTTGCCGTTGCTGCACATGTTGAATGAACACAGTAAAACGTTGATATTCTAAATAGACTCCTCGTTCTTTATATACAGTAGCACCCCAAGTGTTATAATAGCCTCCAAATTGGAACAGAATGCTGCTGTGTTGGCTTTTAACTCAAACTAGCTTGTAAGGCACTGGTTACTTAAGACACTTCATGGTCTCTAACCTCAGCCTGTAATTAAATTGTTGAGGTATTAATTATGCACTTATGAGCCTGTATGTGCAGCCTGAGGTCCTGCATGGTTGTTCCATCCTGAGTCCATTGCTGAAGGCAAAAAGGTGACCTTTTGTGCCTTTGTTGTCACTCAGGTCCTGCCTGAGGGGCCCAGGCTTGATAAACCACTGTCTGACGTTTAAGTCCCTTTAATAAAATGGCTCTTATGCTGTTTTTTTAACACTTCTTATTTTATTTGTTGAGGTCCTTCAACCGTTCCATCATTAAACATGAACTAGAGCTGCTTCATAGTGGTGCTGACCCTACACCGAGATTCACTTGGAATTCTAGATTTTCATATAATCTCTGTCGGGTGGAAACCTCATAATGTCCAAAACTGTTACTTTTCAGGATTCAAATTCAAAAGCATCAAAAGTAGCAGATCTACAAGCTCAGATCTACAGCTCAAAACGCGTCGCTTCGCGCCGCGTTTTGAGCTTGTAGATCTGCTACTTTTGATGCTTTTGTGTGACGCTGTAGTATGATCAAGTAGGGCGTTAATTTACGCAAAAAACGCAAGAAGTTAGAATATGGAGATAAGAGGTTTTTCCCCGTCAGCAACGCTATACACACAGACAAGTCATGGCAGGATGTACGCTGATATTGGGGAGAAAGCCGACACGATTAGTCTCTGTCGGTTCAAAGTGGTTTGAACTGACTATACATCCGTTAGCTGTCCTTAGAGCCCCTCACTATGGGATAAACATTTCAGCAGTTTTCAAGGTGTGTTGTTTGGGTCTAAAGTGTGTGACGGAGGGACGGAACCAGCCAACTGACTTATAGCTCCTCCACTAGTGTGGCAATAAAGATGGTGGTATTTTTATTTAAATTCATGAATATTTCAGATTTCAGTCCATAAGTTCTTTTTGTGTGTGTGTGTGTGTGTGTGTGTGTGTGTGTACGGTACAGGGAATCACCACTAAACCTCTGACTTTTGACAGCAGTTCTCCATAACCTGTCTGGTCAGAAACACAGAACCATATGGTTCTGCTGTTGGACCATGGTTACAAACACAGCCACGTAATGAGGAAGTATTATATGTGCTGCTATAGAAGACATCTGTTCTGTGCTGAAATCTATTTCAAAATAAACATAATTTGAGTTGACAGACATACATACTGACTGACTGACTGACTGACTGACTGACTGACTGACTGACTGACTGACTGACTGACTGACTGACTGACTGATACAGTAGGCAGATATTGGATATAGTGGATGGACATCACCATATAGATGGATGGACATAGTGCAGGATTACAAATACATACTGTACACACAAATTCATACATACAACATAAATACATGCATACATACATACATACAGTACAAGCACAGCTGGGTTTTCAAATCTCTGTCTCAAAATCTACTGTTCTCAGGTGACTGTGGCAACCAGGACAGCCATGGAATAAGAATTTTTAGAACTCTCTCTCTCTCTCTCTCTCTCTCTCTCTCTCTCTCAAAGTTGGGAGAGGGAGGGGCGAGGGTTGTGTGGCAGGTTGTCTGCGTTGCCGTGGGAACAGTAGACGTATCAGGTGGGCGTATCAGTGAGTGGCAGACAGACAGAGACGATGACTAGACATGCGGGAGAGACGTCTGTTTACGACGGGGTTCTAATGAAGGAGGGGTAGGGGCTACCACACAGTAAAATACTTAGCGGTCATTTAATATAATTAAAGTGTAGTTCACCCCAAAAATTACTTAAGCCGTGCAGGAAGTATAGTGGAAATTTTGAAATTCACCTCATGTGAAAACGGCCACTGATCTTGTGTGGTGGAAGTTTTGGCGTTTACGGCAAGCTACCTAGTAACAGCGGCATGTATGTGACATGTGGTGGCATGGATGCACACACACACACGCACGCACGCACGCACGCACGCACGCACGCACACACACACGCACGCACACACACATGCACACACACACACACACACACACACACACACACACACACACACACACACACACACACACACACAGTTGTGACTGTGACTATTTCAGCTGTGGTTTATCATTGTTTGGTGACCAGTGTTTTCATTGCCATTGTTTGATCACACAGACATTCCTCACACTCCCCTTATCTCTCTTAGCCAGACAAGGACACACAGCACACATCTATACATACTGTACTGTACTGCATGCACACACACTCACGTATGCATGTTATGCACATGCTTGTAAACACACACACACACTCACACACACACACACACACACATGCATGCTCGTTTGCTCTTTCTCGCATGCATGCACGCACGCATGCATGCACGCACGCACGCGCACACACACACACACACACACACACACACACACACACACACACACACACACACACACACACACACACACACACACACACACACACACACACACAGGTGCCTGTCCCGTCTATAAGGTTCGCATTAGCTACTGTAACTATGGGGCTGAAGCAAGATAGTAGGAGAGGAGAGGAGAGGAGAGGAGAGGAGAGGAGAGGAGAGGAGAGGAGAGGAGAGGAGAGGAGAGGAGAGGAGAGGAGAGGAGAGGAGAGGAGAGGAGAGGAGAGATATTAATAGGAGGGGGTGGAAGAGGTAAATAATAGGGAGATGGGATAGAAGAGAAGAAAAGGAAAATGATCTTATGATGTAATAAAGATTAAAGAAGGAAGTTTGAGTATGAAGATGAGGTCTCAGGGGGATCTTTACAGCAGATGGTGTGAAGAAGATCCTGAACACACACACACACACATACGCGAGCGCGCACACACACACACACATACGGCACCAATCCTGTGGGTGCTCGAGCACCCGCGGGAGACAGCGAGCACCCACTGGGAACATGCCGTTCGGACGGTTGACCCAACGGCAAAATAAAAAGAATCTGCGTCCACGCATGCACACACACACACACACACACACACACACACACACACACACACACACTATACACACACACACTGCTACACTGTTCCACACAACAGCTGCTGTCTGTTTCCCCTCAGACTGACCTTTAAATCTACTGTTGTCTGCTAAATGTTTACAACACCCCCCCAGCCCTCGGGCGCACAGCACAGGTACATCACACAACACCCAGATGACACTGTAATTAACTGTGAGGAGGAGTGCACAAACACAGAGGAGAGGACACTCTTCTGAGTTCAATTGAAGGGGGCGTACAAGTGATATTTAGACTTTAAAAATAAGGTTTAAATAGCTCCATGTTCTGATAGTAATCATTATTGAGTGTTTGTTCAGTAACAGGGGGGTATGGTCCGTCTCAACAGCTCTTTATTTGACCCATTCAATCCGCAAACGCATTTGTGTCACTTTAGATGTCTTTGGCTATTCAAAAATAGCAGATCTACAAGCTCATAGCGCGGCACCGAGTGCCGCGCTATGAGCTTGTAGATCTGCTATTGAAGAATAGCAGAAGAAAATGAAAATGTTTTTTCTAAAGTTTTCTAAATCCTAACAGTATGTTGCTATATCAGTGGTGCTTCAACTTTTCCATGTCAAGGACCACCAAACTGATATGTATTTGGCGGACTCCCATCTCAAAGTATGTTGTTCCAGGGACCAAGTTAAAAATGTTCGCTTTAAAACATATATTCAAAAATGTGCACACATTTTCCACGATAAAAAAAGAAAAAGGACACAGAATAAACAGGTGAAATTGAAAGGGAGGAAACAAAAACAGAAATGAACAGACATCATTTTGGAACTGGAACACGATCAAATTAAAACTCTATTAAAATCTCTCTCCTGATTGGATACAGTTGGTATCCCAACACAGAACAGTATTTTCTGTTTACGTAAGAGCTGGTACTGAACAAACACTAAATATCAATTACTGTACACCACCTTTAATACTAAGTTTTTCGTTTTTTTTTTTATACAGTATAGTATTTGATATAGCCTACATTTGATCAGACATGCCCTCCCCCCTCCCCTCCTATATAATCCTATTCAACTTCAAACTCCATGTTGAACACAATTCAATTTTTTTGTTATTTTGGTTAAAGGAGGAGTTCACCCAAAAAATAACTTATTTTCTATCAATTACACACCCCATGAAGCCTTGATTTCATGGATTTATTTTTGTTTTTGTGGCATTCCTAAGACAATAATTTGATGACCGTGTGTATTTCCGGTAGGAGACACAAATAATCTACTTTGTGTCTCCTACCGGATACATTAGCCGGTAGGAGACGGGAATCAAATTATTAGCTTAGGAATGCGACAAAAACTAAAAATAATCCATGGATTCAAGGCTTCATAGGGTGTGCAATTGATAGAAAATAAGTCATTTTTTGGGTGAACTCCTCCTTTAAAATGATTCAAATCCAACTAATACCTTCAACGCTCATCAATAGGCTCTCTGCACAGCAGCCATATTGGAAAGAAATTGGGCCTCTTCCTTACTTCCTTCCATTTTCCTTGACTAAATGGAAGTCAACACAGGTGTTGACTTCCATTTAGTGTAGCACAGTGGTTCTCAAACCGTTTAATTTCAAGGAATCCCCCGTAACTCTGAGAGTGTACAAATGGAACCAAATGGACCCGCAAGGGTCCATTTGGTTCCATTTGTACACTCTCAGAGTTACTCTCCCGTAAGGGGGCCATTTGGAACCCCCTCAAGGAACCATGAGGGTACCTGGACCACACTTTTTGAGACCCACTAGCAGTGTTTCCAGTGAGCCAAACCATGGACAATATCAGCCCCCTGACTCTGTTTGACCAGAATGGAACAGAGCATTCTTTAGTATCATTGGTAGAAGACCTGTGTAGGAAGTAAGGAAGAGGCCCAATATGGCTGCTGACTGTGCACAGAGCCTATTGGCACGCAGTATAAATAATGAATCACTGTTTACAGAAGGTCTGATTTCGGGTTCGAGAGACGACGTCTGCTCTACATCAACCGTCAGTCGTTTTTTGTGTGTCGTGTTGTTGTTTTGCTGTTGCTGTGAAGTGTGTGTGTGTGTGTGTGTGTGTGTGTGTGTGTGTGTGTGTGTGTGTGTGTGTGTGTGTGTGTGTGTGTGTGTGTGTGTGTGTGTGTGTGTGTGTGTGTGTGTGTGTGTGTGTGTGTGTGTGTGTGTGTGTGTGTGTGTTAGTGTTAATTTGACGTCCTGGTGGGCTGGGATGGGAGCCAGCTAGTACACCCTCCTGCCTGGCCACCACAGCGGGATGTGTAATTCCTCCCGTCCTTTTTCAATTAAGCTGTGTACTAAATGCTGTGTGTGTGTGTGTGTGTGTGTGTGCGCGTGTGTGCGTGTGTGTGTGCGTGTTCAATTACACTGTGTTGTACTAATGCAGTCGACAGGCTTGTTAAACTAGCAGACAGTTAATTTAGCACAGTTGAGTTTGAAAAGCTAACAGACTCGGTAGTAGGCCTTCGTGCACGTATTGTGCGTGTGTGTGTGCGTGTGTGTGTGTGTGTGTGTGTGTGTGTGTGTGTGTGTGTGTGTTTGTGATGTGTACTTGATGTTGCTATACTCGCGAGGCCCAAATGTCTCCCACAAGTCTATAGTATAATTTAAGACATTCATATTGTGAGAACCAGGTTTTCATGATGGTCCTCTGAAGAGAAATGGTTGTTTTTTATGTTAAGTTTACAATTTGGAAAGGATTCAGGGTAGGGTTTGGATAGAGGTTAAGTTTAACCTCTCCAAACCAACTACTTAAAGAGTTGAGCCTTATTTTCTATCAATTACACACCCCATGAAGCCTTGAATTCATGGAGAGGAGATGTTTTAGTTTTTGACGCGTTCCTGAGTGTGTGTGTATATCCGGTAGGAGACTCAAAGAGTCTACTTTGAGTCTCCTACCGGATACATTAGCATCTTTCCGCCAGTAATCAAATTATTGACTTACTGTAGGAATGCGACAAAAAAAATCTCCATGAATTCAATGCTTCATGGGGTGTGTAATTTTGATATAAAATAAGTAATTTTTTGGGTGAACTACTCCTTTAATGCTGCGTTTACTGTAGTTGTGTGCCGTGTCACGTGCCAAAACTTGTTAATAAAGTATTCAGTCAATCAAACTAGCCAATCTCCAAGTTTGCAACGTGTCGTGCTGCAACGTATAACTTAGGCAAAATACTGTTTTATTTATAAAACGTGTGTGTGTGCGTGTGTGTGTGTGTGTGTGTGTGTGTGTGTGTGTGTGTGTGTGTGTGTGTGTGTGTGTGTGTCAATGCTGTAAGGGAAGATTAGTCTCATACAGTAAAATATCCTCTTTAGAAGCCGTATACTCCCACACACTCCCTTTGAATTAATTCCATTAGTATCCTGTGTGTTTAGTCAGCCTTACATCTCTGCTAAATCCTCTCGAACATCGCTTCAGGCCACGAGGCCACATGACAGGGATGCTGCAACTCTCATATCGTGGAAACCTTGTATGTCCAATACCATTGCTTTATTTATTTTTTTATTTTTTTTGTTTTATTACCCCATTCAATCCGGGAACTAAAAATGTCTTCTAAATCCTAACAGTTTTCTGAACAACTTATGTTGCTATATATATCAGTGGTGCTCAAACTTTTTCATGTCAAGGACCCCCAAAATGATATGTATTTGGCTGCCGACCCCCATCTCAAAATATTTTGTTCCAAGGGACTCCAAAAATGTTAGTTACGCTTTCAAAATATATATATTCAAAGATTTGCACAAAGTTTCACGATTTTTCAAAAAATAGCAGATCTACAAGCTCATAGCGCGGCACTCGGTGCCGCGCTATGAGCTTGTATATCTGCTATTTTTGAATAGCCCAAAGTATAAAATAATGGTTATAGCTAAAATCTAAAATGACACAGATGCGTTCCCGGATTGAATGGCTTAAAGGACAACTTAGTTTTTTCACAACAAGGGTTATTTTATTAGTTTGTAATGATAATAACTATACACTTAACTATACAGTTCAAGAGTTATAGGCCAAAACGTGAATCTGCCTGTTACAGCGCCACCATGAGGCTGATTTGAAAAATGTAGCGTGGCATTTCTTCCTTGGCCTGGTGGGGATGTGCGTACAAAGTTTCACGGAAATCGGAGGCTGCGTTCATGACTATTTACCAATGGACCGAATGCCCCCGCCCCCCAGTTTAAAATCACTAAAATCACTATGACGATAGAAAGCAATACATGATTTTTTTTAACACTCATCTTTTAATTATTATCATTACAAACTAATGAAATAACCCTTGTTGTTATTAGTTAAAAACCAAAGTTGTCCTTTAAATAGTGAAAATAGCTATTTACAAGCTATTTTCTATCTACAAGCTCACAAGGCGTTGTGAGCTTGTAGATCTGACAGCAACGATATATGTCAAATAGCCATGCAGCCTGTACTGTATATGAGCCTGTAGATCAGACAGTATAAATAATGAATCACTGTTTACAGAGGTCTGAGTTCTGCTTCCAGAGACGTCTGCTCTACATCAATGTCAGTTGTGTTCGTGTGTTGTGTTGTTTTGTTTTGATGTTGCTGTGAAGTGTGCGTGTGCGTGTGCGCGTGTGTGTGTGTGTGTGTGTGTCATGAACCCTAGCATCCATATTCTGGGAATGTTATATAATAGGCGAGCATTCGGTGAAAATGAGTGAACATTTAGCGAAAATAGGGCAGTCGTGTGGTGAAAATAGAAGATCTACAAGCTCACTATTTTCACTATTTTCACTATTTGAAGTACAATAAAGAGTATGAGCGGCTAATAGGTTAAAACAACGAATCCTTACCTTTTTGTCTGCAGCCCCAGGATGCATTAGTGTTAGGCAGAAACCTTGTACAGTATCTCCATTTTTCAACTTTTGATGTTTTCTTTTTCAAACATTAATGCCCTATACTTCATCATACAAGAGTGTCGCACAAAAGTAGTACACATAATTGCATATCTACAATCTCACAAGCTGGCTATTTTCACTATTTAAAAATATATATATAAAATACAGAATATAGTGTTTCTGTCGGGCAGAAACCTGTTATCTCCATGTTTTAACTTTTTGTGTGTTTTTTTGTCCCGTAAATTAACGCCCTACTTGATCATACTACGTAGCGTCACACAAAAGCATCAAAATAGATCCGTAAGCGATGCGTTCTGAGCTTGTAGATATGCTACTTTTGCTGTGTTTTTTTTTTATTTGAATCCTGAAAAGTCACAGTTTTGGACATACAAGGTTTCCACCCCGACAGCAACGAAATGTATAATTTCTCTTGGGACCCTTTATAATGAAGTAAAAGTCCAGAATAAAGAATTTACTTGAGTAAAAGTACAAAAGTATTGGCATCAAAATGTAATTAAAGTACCAAAAGTAAAAGTACTAAATATCTGAAAATAGCAGATCTACAAGCTCACAATGCGTCGCATCGCGACGCGTTGTGAGCTTGTAGATCTGCTATTTTGTATCTATTTTGTATCTTGTACATCGGCTATTTTCCTAGGTATAAAATAGGGCTAAAGTGGTTAATGTATGTTTCATTATATCATAGTTTATATCTGAAAAGTAACTAGTAACTAAGGTTTTCAAGTAAATGTAGTGGAGTAAAATTACAATATAAGTACAATATTTGCCTCTGAGATGTAGTGGAGTAGAAGTAAAAGTATTGGAAATTGGAAATACTCAAGTAAAGTACAAATACCTCAAAATTGTACTTAAGTACAGTACTTGAGTAAATGTACTTAGATACTTTCCACCACTGGCTGTAGTCAAGTGGAATGACTGTCATTGTCCCAAAAATATCAGTGTCTTAAAACACTGGTGACAGTATATCATATTTGTACATTTTACTGTAAATTCCTACCCAAGAGTTATTTCAGTTCAACTCACTGCAGCTAAATGATGATAGTCTTTGAGAACCTGTTGTGTGTGAGCCAGCTATCTGTAATGACTATCTGATACCTGTGTGGACAGGCATGCTTAGCATCACTGGCATTCCTCCTGGAGAAGCCTAGATCTGACACAAACACACATACAGTACACACACACACACACACACACACACACACACACACACACACACACACACACACACACACACACACACACACACCCACACCCACACCCACACCCACACCCACCCACACACACACACACACACACACACACACACACACACATCTGATGCCATTACTGCGTGCCAGGGTATAAACAAAACATGACACAGACTTCCAGAGAGAGAGAGAGAGAGAGAGAGAGAGAGAGAGAGAGGGAGGGGGAGAGGGGGAGAGGGGGAGAGAGAGAGAGAGAGAGAGAGAGAGAGAGAGAGAGAGAGAGAGAGAGATTGATCACAGACTCTGATAAGATCAGAGGATTTTGTCCAGAACACTGTGCCAGTGGGAAAACCAGAAATGGACAAAGAACAAAGTTGGATTAGACTCGTCGTCCAATGTATAAAATGACTTAGATTCAAGAGTCAAAGGGGTTTATTTAGTGTCTCACTCGTACAAGCAGAGAAAATGTTGGTGTCAGCAGCAGCAATGGGGATTGTACTGTATAGAATAGGACAGACAGAATAATTTAACAACCAGATATATAGAATAAATATTAAAAAGTACAGTACAAGTACAGTACAAGACTACCAGTACATCTGCAAAGCACAATATGTGCAGGAGGTTTTGTCCCAAAAAAAGGAGAAACAAGGTTGGTGTGTATGATTGATTGAATTTTGATTGATTGAATACTTTATTTGCTGTTTGCAGGAAAAAAAAACACATGAAAGTGCAGTTCAATACAAGGTCAGCTAGGAGGATTTAAAACCCAAGAAAGCCTATGGCTCGTTTCTTTTGGGGTCGTTTGCAATTCATAGACATTTAATGACAGACAGATATACACTACTATACAGTAAAACATCATAAAAACAGTTTGAAAACAGAAAAACTAAAAGTAAGTACATTATGCTCTGTAGTTTACAGATTGAAGGCATTTGTAGTTTTTTGCTTTTGTTCTTGTTGTCCTTTGTTCAGGGCTCTGATGGCCTCAGGGACTCTTGCTGAGTGTCTTTGTGGTGAACCTGTCCAGTGTCCACATCGGCACAACGTACTAATTAAAGTACTAATTGATTGATATAAGGGCATGGATGATATGGAGTGATGCTTTCTCCCTTGATCATGTAGACTCCAGTGTCATATCGTCTCTGTCGGGTAGAAACCTGTCCAAAACAGTTACTTTTCACGATTCAAACTCCAAAACAGCTAAAGTAGCAGATATACAGGCTCAAAACGCGTCGCTTCGCGTCGCGTTTCGAGCTTGTAGATCTGCTACTTTTGATGCTTTTGTGTGACTGTGTTGTAGTATGATCACTTTTGCGAAAAAAACACAAAAAAGTTAGAAGATACACGGGCAACTGGCGGCCCGGGGGCCACATGCGGCCCCCACCTTCACTTATTGCGGCCCGCAGCTTAATAAAGGAATACTGATATATTATTGATTTCACTTGTTACAATTCCAAACATGCAAACATGACCCGCTTTAATTACTAAATCTATATTAGTAGCTTAATGACTAGTATTAAAATTATATTGTCTTTTTTATGTCCAATGTATTTGTATTGAAGTTCATAAAATGTATATAAGTATAACTAAATGCATTTGAAATTAAATAAAAATGTTACTTTTCAGGATTCCAATTCAAAAATAGCACAGAAAAATCTGGATTCCAATTGAAAAATGGCAAAAAAAAATAGCAGATCTGCAAGCTCAAAACTTTGAGCTTGTAGATCGGCTATTTTTGCTACTTTTGTGTGAATGGTGAAAAAAGTTACAATTCAGAGAGACAGTATTATGCAATATGGCCCTCTGTAGTGAAAAATATTTGATTAACCCATTAAGACCTGGAACTGTGTCATTTTTAGTTTTGAGCTAAAAAGCTTTATTTTCCATTTTGGCTATTCAAAAATAGCAGATATACAAGCTCATAGCACGGCACCGAGTGCCGCGCTACGAGCTTGTAGATCTGCTATTTTTGAAAAATCGGGAAAATGTGTGCAAATCTTTGAATACATATATTTTTAAAGCGAATATTTTTAACTCAAATCTTTGCTTCTGGGGGGTCCCTGGAACAAAATATTTTTATGGGGGTCCGCGGCCAAATACATATCATTTTGGGGGTCCTTGACATGAAAAAGTTTGAGAACCACTGATATAGAAACATACGTTTTTCAGAAAACTGTTGAGATTTAGGAGACATGTAGAATCGGCTTCAGGTCTTAAAGGGTTAAGTTGTTGTTGTTGCATTCTACTTATTCTCATCAATCTTTCCATGTGTGTGTGTGTGTGTGTGTGTGTGCAGACTCTCCTCCAGAGCGGGCGGGCCGGCGGCGCAGCATGCCAGGCAGCTCGTCGGATAAGACCACCGCGGCCAACATGGAGTCCGTGTCCTCCTCCTCCTCCACGCCGTTCAGAGTCACCGTGAGTACTGTGAGTGTGCTGCCTGTATCGTACTGTATACCGTCAGTGGTGGAAAGTAACTAAGTACATTTACTTGAGTACTGTTGGTACTCAAGTACAATTTTGAGGTATTTGTACTTTACTTGAGTATTTCCAATTTCCAATATTTTTTATTTCTACTCCACTACTCATCTCAGAGGCAAATATTGTACTTTTACTCCACTACATTTATTTGAAAACTTTGTAGATTTGGATTATTATTACAAAACACACATTACCCACTTCAGCCCTATATACATTTCGGTCATTTGAAAATAGCCGATCTACAAGCTCACAATGCGTCGCGAGCTTGTAGATGTGCTATTTTCACAGGGCCGGCCGCTGCTATAAGCAATATAAGCGGTCGCTTAGGGCCACAACCACTAGGGGGGCCACAACCACTAGGGGGGCCACACACAAAAAAAAAATACTTTCATATTGTAATTATGTCATGTATCTCCTATCCAACAACTAGCGTTATTATTTTAGTATGCAATAAAAATGACATCATGATTTTATAATGGGGGTGTTTGGGAGGGGGCCACCCCAAAAAATCTTGCCTAGGGCCACGAAAATCCTAGGGCCAGCCCTGTTTTTTCAAATGATTTTTATACATCTTACAGGGACATTCATTCTGCATAATGAGTACTTTCTACTTTTGGTACTTTAAGTACATTTTGATACCAATACTTTTGTACTTTTACTCAAGTAAATTTTGAATGCCGGACTCTTCTTGTAACAGAGGATTTCTACATTGCAGTATTGATACTTTTACTAACAAATTTGAGTACCTTTTCCACCACTGTGCCCAGCCCTAGGGTCTTCCCCACGTGTGCGTGCGTGCGTGCGTGCGTGCCAAAAACATATATAAGAAGAAGTTCATCGTAACATCACAATTCGACAGCTGTAAAAGAAGTGAGACTATTTTCCGTACAAGCTTCCAACCAATTGCAATTTCAAAAGATAATTACAAGAAAGGAAAATGAAGGAAAAACTAAACAACTGCTGACATGTTTTTTTTTTTTTACAATTGAGCTAATAGAGCCTGCCTGCTTGCTCAGGGGATAAATCGAATCTTGACCACCAGGTCAAAATTTCGTGTCAGATCCTGTGCCTCAGTCTCTTATGCAAGTACTGTATAAGAGACATCACTTAGCAACAGATATCAAAGATGTATTAAATGTGTGGGAATGGAGGATAAACCAGATCACTTTAACACACATGCCCCTGCCTGCCTATCTCGGTGCTGAGCCAACGGTAAAGCTACAGTACAGTGAATTAATTTAGTAAAAGGAATAAGGCTCACAGCTCACTGTTTAATGCTTCATATCAGAACAGTCCTTATTAGCTACGTTTCAATGCTCACGGATCTTCTGCAAGTTAAAAAAATATATATATATTTTTAGTCTTTTTTAATTTGGGATATGGATTAAAAAGTGAGCTTTTGGGAATTGGGAATGGAGTATATTGTCTCTTTTGGGTGGAAACTCTCAAAACTGTTACTTTTCAGGATTCAAATTCAAAAATAGCAAAAGTAGTACTACTTTTGATGCTTTCTCTCTCTCAGCTAAGGGGGTCCTTGGCCTGAACAACGTTGAAGACCCCTCAACAAAAGCAGACACGCACTTTATTCACCCTCACTAACACCTGTATACGCTAGGGGTGGGACGATATATCGATATATCGATATATCGCGATACTTTCTCCCGCGATAAATAATCGATATCCTGCCGAAAAATATCGATATTAATTTTATTTTTTTTAAGTTTATGATACGTTGTTTTTCCTACTCTGTATTTGTGTAATGATGATTTTGAACTGTTTGGTGCTATTTTATGTGTTTATGAATTGAATACAAGGACTATTGTGATATATCGTTGGTGAATTTTCATGCAATATATCGTGATATCGCAATGTATCGATATTTTCAGATATCGTGATATATCGTTGGTGAAATTTCTTGCAATATATATCGAATATCGTGATATCGCAATATATCGAACATCGTCGAATATCGTGATATGTATTGTTATCGTGGGCCTAATATCGTGATATATATCGTATCGTGAGGTACCCATATCGTCCCACCCCTAGTATACGCCCACGAACACTCATGCTTTTATTCACACAAAAATAGCCGATCTACAAGTTCATAGATCGTCACCTGCCCACAACTGAATATAATTCTGTCCTCAACTCGCACAGCAACTCTGTCTGTCTGTCTGTCTGTCTGTCTGTCTGTCTGTCTGTCTGTCTGTCTGTCTGTCTGTCTGTCTGTCTGTCTGTCTGTCTGTCTGTCTGTCTGTCTGTCTGTCACCTGGCTCTCTTTTTCCAACCCAGTCAGCTTTATGCCCGTCATGTTTTATTCAATACATATAAACAGTCAATTAACCCATTAAGACCGGGAACGCATCTGTGTCATTTTAGGATTTCTTTGGCTATTAAAAAATAGCAGATCTACAAGCTCAGAGTGCCGCGCTATGAGCTTGTAGATCTTACATTTTTTTGAAAAATCACGAAAATGTGTGCAAATCTTTGAATATATATATTTTTTTGAAGCGAAATGTTTTAATTCAAATCTTTAAAAATGTCTTCTAAATCCTAACAGTTTTTTTTAAACAAACTTGTTGTTGCTATAATCAGTGGTTCTCACACTTTCTTCATGTCAAGGACCCCCAAAATTATATGTATTTGGCCGCAGACCCCCATCTCAAAATATTTTGTTCCAGGGACCCTCCAGAATTAAAGATTTGAGTTAAAAATGTTCGCTTTAATTTTTTTTTCTCAAAAATAGTCAAAGAAATCTTAAAATGACACAGTAGGCCTATGCGTTCCCGGTCTCAATGGATTAATGAAGCGAAAAATTCTGCCGTGAGTCATCAATTTATAGCTAATTAGCAATTAGCGGTACACATTTCCATCAATAACTAATGAGAGGGGAGATGAAGGCCTGGCGGTGAACTGTAAACACTCATAGTCATTTTCATTACCAAGAAAATGCCACGAGCCTCTGAGAAGAAAATGACAATAATGGAAGAAGAAGAAGTTCTCCAATGTTGGGCTTAACCCACTTAAAACTGTGTCATTTTAGATTTGTTGGCTATATTCAAAAACAGCAGATATACAAGCTCACGGCGTGTCACGTTGTGCCCCGCTGCAAGCTTGTACATGTGCTATGTATACTATATAATATATATCTTATACATCTTGAAAGTATGAGAACTACTGATTTAGAAGGCATTTGTAGAATCGGCCTCAGGTCTTAATGGGTTAAAGTCAGTGATTCTCAACTTGGTGGGCCGTGAGGATATTACAAGTGGGCCCCCAAATAATTGGCGAAACCCTACGATTTTTATGACAAATATATCATTAATATAAAAAGACTTTTTTTTCTCTTCATAGCCTATATATAGTACACACCTTAAAGGAGAGATTCGGACATTTTAAGTGTTATCTTTGATGTGTCGCTAATCACTTACCAACATTGAAAGGGACGTTGAGTTATTCCAGAGAGTCCCCTGTCGTTCAGTCTGGCGACCCCCTCCGTTGGCATAATGGGAGCCTGTGTAAGAGTGAAAATCGTCTATTATAACCGATGCAAAGTCTGCAAAGCAAGAGTCTCATGATACTCAAACATGCACTGAATGTCGCGAACGAGCTATCGTTCGTGCAGAACGAGATGACGCTGGTTGCTTGTTTCTTCCACAGACGCCAGGTTCTGCTAGAAAAAACTAACTTTGCATCGGTTATAATAGACGATTTTCACTCTTACACGGGCTCCCATTATGCCAACGGAGGGGGTCGCCAGACTGGACGACAGGGGACTCTCTGGAATAACTCAACGTCCCTTTCAATGTTGGTAAGTGATTAGCGACACATCAAAGATAACACTTAAAATGTCCGGATCTCTCCTTTAACCCAGGGGTGGACAACTTTGATGATGGAGAGGGCCACTATATTTCCACACTCACTCCAGAGGGCCACATTTCATATACTGTTGGGTAGACAGACACCTCTTATCTCCGTATTTTAACTTTTTTCGTAATGCCTTACTTTGCCATTCTATGTAGCAAAAAAAAGTTTTTTTGCTACTTTTGAATTGGAATCCTGATTTCTTTTTTTTGCTATTTTTTTATTGGAATCCTGAAAAGTAAAATTTGTATTTAATTTCAAATGCATTTAGTAATACAAATACATTGGACATAAAAAAGACGATAGAATTGTAATACTAGTCATTAAGCTAATAATATAGACTGAAGTAATTAAAGCGGTAATTATATCAGTATTCCGATATTAACCTGCGGGCCACATTAAGTGAAGGTGGGGGCCGCATGTGGCCCCCCCGGCCGCCAGTTGCCCATGTAATGTATGCCTTAACCACTAGGCCATCGGCGCCCCTTAAGCCCTATTTTATACTTTGGTTAATTGAAAATAGCAGGTCTACAGTGAGCTTGTAGATTTGCTATAAAATAAAACAAATGAATAAAATAGAGTTAACCCATTAAAACCAGGAATTAAGCATCTGTGTAATTTTTGTCAGTTGAGTAATTGTGCGTGTGTGTTACTTTTACGCCGCTGGAAAAAATCAATCAACCCCAGCCTTCTGTACAGATCCTTTCCTTTCAGAAGTCTTTATATTCTTTTTAGGAAACTTATAGAAGCAATTATAAGCCTTTGAAGGCTCGATGCTCTTACGTAAAAGACGACCACGCTCTCTTTCTCTCCCTTCCACTTTTCATCAATCTAAAAACACGCTCAATCTCCGGCGCTCACACTTCAGAGGGGAAGGGTATACCTCCTATCTACTGCAACTATAAAAATAATTGCTGTGACTCGTGCACTCGTTAAAAAAAGAAAGAAAGAAAGAGAGAGAGAGAGAGAGAGGCAAATAAAAGGAAATGTATTAATGCCAGAACAGCACACTGGACCTCCCATAGAGTGAAAATAAAGTGTCTCTTTATGAGTTAAGTTATGAGTTTTCAGGAGGAGCCAACATGTGCACACAGTAAAAACAAATAATCCTCAGTGTTAACTACTGCAGTTGTAACTCAAGAGTGTGCCAAATGTAACCAAGTAGGCTACTGTACGCTTTCTGAGTTAAATTAACACTGTTTTTGTTTTTGTGTATAACAGGCTCATAAAGCTACTGTTGAATAATGAATAGATGTTTTTCACTGTAGCCATAATGACATATTATTTGAGACGCGTACTATGGGTACTTATTGGGGTTGTGACCAAATCTGCCAATTGTCTTATAGGTGTGAAGAGAGTAGGCTTCATCGTTCATTTTTCAAGCTCCCCGAGCCGCAAAAAGGAGCCAAATTCAAGCAAAAAGCACCTTTGTTTGCACCCCTAACACACACACACACACACACACACACACACACACACACACACACACACACACACTTGACATCGATTCCCTTCCTCTCTTTTCATACGTACAAGGGCATGACGTCACTGAGGATTTTGTAATGTTAATTCCTCCAACATCTTTCCAGTGACACAATGCGTCACTATAACACTACAAAAACTAAAAGGCTTGCATTGGTGCTTCAACTGCTACTCGATTCAGGGATTTGTAGAGCAGTGGTTCCCCCAGAGTGAGTGTCGAAGTGTCCTTGAGCAAGACACTGAACCCCTAATTGCTCCCGATGAGCAGGTTGGTGCCTTGCATGGTTTCCTCCGCCATCGGTGTGTGAATGGGTGAATGTAATGTACAATCTATGTAAAGCGCTTTGGATAAAACCGCTATATAAATGCACCATTTACCATTTACAACCTTCATTAGTATCACTGGTAACACCTGAAAGAAAAGTAACATCACACAACTATTTATGTCAGTACGGTTGTCGTGGAAAGGTCTATTGTGAGGAGTCTGGACTTTGAAGTAAACTGAAGCGAAACGCTGTTCGTCCGTGTGATTGCATCTCGGATCGGCATTTCGGCGAACGGACAGGTATTGAGTCCAGGTGAAAAATTTAGCTTTTTATATGACACAATGCGGCAAAGAAGAAGAATATGCTATTGATTAAAGTGTCAACGGTGTTGTACTCTTCGGGGAGAAGGATAGAAAGGGTATACGGAAGAAAAGTGATTGGATGACGTCGTTGTCTGAATCACATGAGTTACATGACTTACATCCATGTCCTGGTAAGAATCAAGGACATGTTGCACACAAGGATAGCATTCACCATAGCGTGTAATGCAGGGTGAGGGTAGGGCTGTCACGACTGCAAATTTAATTTGACGATTAATTATCACTCAAATAATTGCGATTAACGATTTAATTGTGTTTCTGTCGTTGAAAATTAATGGAACATTATGAATAAAAATTACAGTTCTTTTAGCTTTCGGAAACAAAAAGTTGCACAGGGCAGATATGACAAATAACACATATTTAATTACTTTATACTTAAAAATAATCATTAATAGTGGAAATAGCCGATCTATACGTTTTGAGCTTATAGATCGGCTATTTCCACTATTAATGACATTTTTTTTTTAATATATGACATTTTTTTACATGAATTGATTATGACGATTATGACGATTATGCAAAAATAATTGCGATTATATGAAATAAGTGCGATTAGACGATGATGTAATAATTGTGACAGGCCTAGGTGAGGGGTCTTCAGCGTTTTTCAGCCCAGGGACCCCTTAGCTGAGAGAGAGATGAAGCAGGACCCCGGCCCTCACTTCATATTGTATAAAATTGTGTTGCAGATTAAACTTTTTCATAGATTTCATAGATATCTTCATAGACTTATATTTGAAAGCACCATCATCAGACCTTTAACCACTTAAACACTCCATCACTTGGAAATCTTGACTTTTGGCTCTGTACTTGGTTATTTTTTCCCCCTATACGTATCTTCACCAAAAACAGCCGATCTACAAGCTCACAACAAGCTACTGTACAAGCTTGTAGATCAGCCATTTTCAGCAAATGATGAAGTTTAACGTAAGGTTAATGTAAAGTAAGTAACACTGAGGACCCCCTGTTGAAGACCCATGGGTGTAATGTATTGTTTTTTCTCTTGCACTTGCCCTCACACTGCCCTCCGCTGGTCGCTGATGGTACTTCAGCAACCCACAGCAACGTTATCCTTTCATACTAACATTGTTATCACAGAATATGTTGTTGCACACCCTGGATACAAAGAGATAGTGTGTAAACGTTACTTATGTTAACGCTGTCTTCCTCTTGAGTTTAATGGCGATATCAACTCTAAGTTGTTTTATCAGAAGCCGACAAAGAGACAAATAATGTGATCAATTGAGAAACCGGAGATAAGTGTGAACAAGCTGGCATTACAGTCAGACAGCTAAACGGTACATGGTGCCACGTCATGGTCCATATCGCTTTACAGTGTGCGTTACATTCACCCATTCACATTCACATGTGTTCTTGCTCAAGGACACGAGGAGACGGGGGGGGGGGGGGGGGGGTTGAATCACAGGAGCCGTCTGATTCTAAGACGGCCGCTCTACCTCTCCTGAGCCAGTGCTGCCCCTAAGATAGATACATAAATAGAAATGATTGATGTTTTTATGCATATACATGAGTATAATCGTCATTGTCGGGGGGGAAACCTCATATGTCCAAAACTGTTACTTCTCATGATTCAAATAAAAAAAACAGCAAAAGTAGCAGATCTACAAGCTCTAAATCGCGCTTTGCGACTGCGTTGTGAGCTTTGTCAAATCTGCTATTTTCTGTGAAAGCCTTCCCCAAACCCCGCTGGGGTTAAAGTGGTTAATTTAAAGGGGGGAAAACACCCGAAACGCTTCGGTGCCGCGCTATGAGCTTGTATATCTGCTATTTTTGAATAGCCAAAGAAATCTTAAAAATGACACACATGCGTTACTGACTCATAGACAGACATATACAGCCTGACGTGAAAATGGAAGCGTAGAGTACTAGTAGTTCTCCCCCTGCTGACAAGCTTTGTCTAGAGAGAGAAATCTGAGTGAAATCTTAAGTATCCCTCCCAGGCTTTGAGCTAAATCTGTCACAATGGCTCTCTCCACTTAACGGGGAGAGCAAGTCCTAGGTCTGCACCACACGCACACACGCACACATGCACACACGCGCACGCACACGTGCGCACTCAAACATTTGGATATTTCTCACCACAAGTAGACTATAGTAATACATGTTTACACGCACACGCGCACGTGCACGTGCACGTGCACACTCACTTTTCCTCTCTCGGTGCACATGCAGCAGTCACGAAGTTCCCCACAGTCAAAAAGAAGACATCTCTCTCAGTCATTTTCAAAAACCCACACGCACTGTAAAAAAAAAGTTATATAAGACAGTGAACTGCAGAGGAAAAACTCAAACAAACCTAATCCAGCGTGTTTGCATTGTCCCTGCCTGGTCCCTGTAAACAACACAAAGCCTGGTGACTGATTGCACTTCGCTGACAGAATTGCTTCTTAATTGGGTTCTTAGCTTCTCCTCCAACGTCTGCCTCCCTCCATCCTTCCCTCCATCCTTCCCTCCATCCCTCCCTCCATCCCTCCTTCCATCCTTCCAAAGGCAACAGTGGTAGTAGGGCCTATACCCACTCAGTTAAAAGTATTTAACTCTCACACTTCTCACTTTAGGATTTTTGCAGTGTAGAAGCAGGTGTTCTAATTGCTGGATGAAATGAAGAAAGAAAGGAGGGGAAAAAAACAGCGTTGGAATACAACCGTCCTTGTCGTTCTGATGTAATGGACTTGGACAGTTTTAGAATACAATCTGGAAACTGCATTTTTGTGTGCTCACTGCTCACACACACACACACACACACACACACACACACACACACACACACACACACACACACACACACACACACACACACACACACACACACACACACACACACACACACACACACACACACACACACACACACACACACACACACTTGAAGGTAAACATAAAAGTAAAAGAAAGGTTTAAAAATAAATAAACATCAATTGCAGCCGCTGTTTGCACACATGGCACATAGCTGATAATTCTCATTGGAGTGATTCCATCCCAGGACTGTACCACCCTGTGTGTGTGTGTGTGTGTGTGTGTGTGTGTGCGTGTGCGTGTGCGTGTGCGCGTGTGCGTGTGTGCGCGTGCGCGTGCGCGTGCATGCACATAGGAAGGGGGGAGGGGTCTATACAGTGGATGGAACCATCCCAGCCCCTCTCCCTCCTCTCCTAATTACCTGGCTGTCAGTCACGGCAATGCAAGCTAATTAAGGAGCTTATGTAAATGTGCATGTTGACATGTGATGTTGTAGTGCATCCTGGATGTAAATAAGCCTCATCATCACGCTCCACTTTGGATTGCTATAGCTGCTTGACACATGACAGAGACACACACAATTCATCATGGAAGCAACGCAAAGAACACTATACAGCTCATTTGGTGTGCAACAGTTAATTAGATAATTGGGGCGCAATTCCTTTAAAATAGCGGTTCAAAGTGGCTGTGGTTTTTTTTTTTATAAATAATGAATAGCATTAACAAGAACTTGTTACTAAATAATAACCACATTGAATCCACTGGAACACAGCTTTTTTTTTTTTTTTTCCTGAAAAGTAATGGTTTTGGACATACAGGGTTTCCAGACGACAGTGGCGATATCAAAGCAACGTCAGAATATTGCGCATGTAGAGTGCGGTTTCAATTAACCCATTAAGACCTGAGGCCGATTCTACCAAATGTCTTCTAAATCCTAACAGTTTTTTGGAGAAAAAAAACGTATGTTACTACATCGGTGGTTCTCAAACTTGTTCATGTCAAGAACCCCCAAAATAATATGTATTTGGCCACGGACCCCCATTTCAAAACATTTTGTTCCAGGGACCCACAGAAGCAAAAAGAATTGAGTTGAAAAATGTATATATATTCAAAGATTTGCACACATTTTGAAGATTAAAAAAAATAGCCCAAAAAAAGAAAAATGACACAGATTTGTTCCCGGTCTTAATGGGTTAACCCGGCCCTCTGAGTGAATCCATGGCCTCCAGTCAGTCCATTGATGTTTCTATTACCCATGTATTTCATCACAATGACAAGAGGTATGGTAGCATTTTGTTGGATGTCGATTTTCATCGTGTATAGGCTACGTCAGAGCAGTGGTTCTCAAACGCTTCCATGTCAAGGACCACCAAATTGTACTCTCTCAAGTACTTCGTACTTGAAGACGGAAAGGGTCGAAACGTCATATCTGCTGTTTGTCGCAAAAAAATTACTTGGAGCATTCAAACGTGAGTTGCGAGCAGTGGTGGAAAGTAACTAAGTACATTTACTTAAGTACTGTACTTAAGTACAATTTTGAGGTATTTGTACTTTACTTGAGTATTTCCAATTTCCAATACTTTTACTTCTACTCCACTACATCTCAGAGGAAAATATTGTATTTTTACTCCACTTCATTTACTTGAAAACTTTAGTTACTAGTTACTTTTCAGATATAAACTATGATATACTGTAATGAAACATACATTAAAGGTAGGGTAAGTGATATTTTTTGCTTAAAACAAAAAGTATTTTGTTAAAAGGTTAAAGCACTATATTCTGATAGTAATCATTGCTATAGAGTGTTTGTTCAGTAAAAGGAGTCTCAATGTCTCTCCAGCTCTTTAATAAACAGAAAATACATTTTCCGGTAGGTGTCAAAATCTCAGCCAATCAGGAGAAAGTAGCCATTTTAAGCTTCAGTTTTATAGTGTTCCAGTTCCAATTTGTTCAGCTCATTTCTTAGTGTCATCACTTCCAATTTCACTTGTTTAATCTATATCCTGATTGAGTTCTCTATCCTGATTGGATAAAATTGGAAATGAAACTGAAACTGAAACGAAAATGCATTTTCTGTTTTATAAAGAGCTGGAGAGACAAGGAGACTCCTTTTACTGAACAAACACTATAGCAATGAGTACTATCAGAATATAGAGCTATTTAACACTTATTTTAACCAAAGAAAATCACTTACCCTACCTTTAGCCACTTTAGCCCTATTTTACACCTAGGCTATTTGAAAATAGCCGATCTACAAGCTCACAACGCGTCGCATCGCGAAGCGTTGTGAGCTTGTAGATCTGCTATTTTCAAACATTTTAGTACTTTTTTTTATATTGCAGTATTGGTACTTTTACTTAAGTAAAGAATTTGAGTACTTTTTCGAGCCCCCGCTTTGTTTTCATCATTCTGTTCTGTTGCAGTTTGTCTCAGCACCAATAAGAGACGGAGGATGTGAGTAATTTTTTTCTTTGTAAGAAAATGTCCACCCCTCTGTTTTATTATTATTTATTTTTTTACGAAACCTGCAGTAAGAGATGATTGTAGAGTGGGTCGGTGTGTTCAAGCTGTGAGGAAGAGAGTTCTTAGATGAACTCTGTTGATATGCAAGGATGTGAGGTGGGGCTGACAGTTGCTATGACAAAGCCTGATCTGAATACAAACCAGAACACTTCTATTATGAAACACTGTGGAGCCTGGGAGCGAAATGCATACCTCTACCATACCTGACCATGTCTCTCTCTCTCTCTCTCTCTCTCTCTCTCTCTCTCTCTCTCTCTCGCGCTCTCTCGCTCTCGCTCTCGCTCTCTCTTTCTCTCTCTCTAAAGTGGTTAATGTATGTTTTATAATGTAATAATGTATATCTGTAAACTAACTAGTGACTAAAGTTGTCAAATAATTGTAGTGGAGTAAAAGTACAATATTTGCCTGAGATGTAGTGGAGTAGAAGTAAAAGTATTGAACATTTGAAATACTCCAATAAAGTAAAAAATACCTCAAAATTGTACTTATGTACAGTACTAGTACATGTACTTAATTACTTTACACCACTCACCCACTCTCTGTCTCTCTCTTTCTCTCTCTCTCAAAAAAGGTGAAAAGCTCATCTACTATGTAAAGTTTAAGTCGTATCTGTCAGTGTTGGCTGATTATGCCCCAAAAAATGTATATAAAAAAATCTGTGAGATTGTATCACCACCATCATCAGGTATAGAATGTTTAAACAGTAATATTCAATACACTGAGTTTATAACATAATGACAGCTTCACTGATAGCAAGAGCAGTCCATCTCAAAGTTAGAAGACAGCCAGCCAGGACATTATGCTTAAACATAAACAATGATTAAATGGATGTATAATGGCGACAGATAAATCATTCCAGCCTGCAAGGAGCTTTAAACATAAATAAAGGCTTGTTTACCATATTTTGTTCTTGACATGGGGGACAGAAAAAAAACTAGAGCTGAGCAGAGTGTTTAACTTGATAATTAGTTGTCAAATGTACTAGATATTGTTGTAAGTAAGGACATTTAAATATATATTGGACTCTGTGCACATAGAGATTGAAGCCGTTGAAGTGTGTCAGCCATTGTACAGTGATGGGAGAGAAAAGGACACCCAAGGACAAATCTGCAGAGTCTATTATACAGTATATATGCCGTGTTAAGCGAA
>NC_137624.1:34712555-34715055 GCF_963280865.1 Gymnoscopelus braueri | reverse complement strand
GTAACCTGAGCTTCTACTGTAGATATATCTAAATCAAATACACTGTATTCACAAAACTTTTGGCCATCACAGCCATGGGAAATGTGAAAAAGGGGTGAGAGCAGTTTAAAAGAATGCTCTCACCCCCTTTTCGCATTTCCCAAACTCTTAACACAGTTAACAGAACCATCTGTGTGGGATATACAATTAACACGTTTCTTGTTGCTTTGCCACAAAATGCGTACCATTCACACATACTTAAAACAAAGTTGGAACTTTTTTTTAACATACAAGTGTAACCAAGACCAAAACAACTTATTTTTTACAGCCAATTTACAGTTGCATTCACACAGTACGTCAGAACAGAAAACCCAATATGTTCTAAACCTAAATCATAATTGGCTAAAGTGGAAGTCAATAGCAGTGCGCACAAAACAAAATAATAAAACATCTGTTATTTTTCTGTTTGTGTATTTTCTATTTCATCACTATGGTGACGAGCAGCTATATTACATATTTTAATTATCTTGCTGTAATTCAAATAAATACAAAATCTGCTCAAATTAGTCGATCTAAAAGCTCACCACGCATCACAACATGTAAATCGGGATATCTACAGAACTAGCTATTTTTCTCTAGTGCCACCCTTATAGGCAAAACAAATATTTTGAAGAATTGTGAAACATTTTTGAATAATTTTGAAAACAAAAATTAACAACACAAATCTTCTACTTATGGGGGTACAAAATATGTTCGGTACTTTTACTTCTACTCCACTACATCTCAGAGGTAAATATTGTACTTTTACTCCCCTACGATTATTTGAAAACTTTAGTTACTAGTTACTTTGCAGATATAAATTATTACATTATAAAACTAAATTAACAACTTTAGCCCTATTTTATACCTAGGCTTTTTAAAAATAGCCAATCTTCAAGCTCACAATGCGCGTTGTGAGCTTGTAGATCAGCTATTTCCAAACATTTTAGTACTTTTATGTTTGGTACTTTAAGTACATTTTGATACCAATACTTGTTGTACTTTTACTCAAGTCAATTTTTAATTCCAGACTTTTACTTCAACATTGCAGTATTGATACTTTTACTTAAGTAAAACATTTAAGTACTTTTTCCACCACTGCTCCTTAACATGAAAATGTCTGAGAACCAACGCTGCTGTATAGACTCTAATAACTTCCTGCTTTGTGATTGACAAGAGGGTCCAGTTATTCAAGGTCAGCTCTGTGATGTCAGAGCATGTCTGACTGGAAGTTCAACTGCATGTAATTATCCCATAGTCTATTGTTGGTGACCATGACAACCGCCTGGTTCACACAGCAGGTGATAATTACACAGGTGACTTAATTGCCTGGCCGAGTCGGAAGTGAAGTCTGTTTATGATTTGACGTCTGTCACTGTGTGTGTGTGTGTGTGTGTGTGTGTGTGTGTGTGTGTGTGTGTGTGTGTGTGTGTGTGTGTGTGTGTGTGTGTGTGTGTGTGTGTGTGTGTGTGTGTGTGTGTGTGTGTGTGTGTGTGTGTGTGTGTGTGTGTGTGCTTCATAAGTCCACTGGTTATTGGTCCAATGGTTCCATCAACCATCCACTCATTCTGTCTCCTTATTATCATCTCTCTCCCTTCTCTCTATCTCTCTCTCTTAATGTCAGACAACAGTTGCCATGGAAACCATGAGGTGCTTGGAGGACTGTGACTGCATATGTCACCGTACACAGTAAAATCTAGTTTTAATTTACAGTAACTCTTGACAGTGTAGATCTTTAAACACTCAACGATCATACAGCTTGATCACATGATCCAAGGAATCCAGGGGTGGGGCAACATCTTAATTGTAAGACCTACTGTTAACAGGCCCAAAACGTCAATCAAACTGTTTTTTGATTGATTGATTGAAATTTGTATTAGGCAAAAGAATGTAAAACAACACAGTTACATTTATAATACTTTTGTCTAAAAGGTCCGACCAAAAAAGTCCTTGCAGACTTGTTTCCGTTGGGGTACTTGAATTAATTTCATAGACATATATAGTAGCAACCAAACAGTTCAAATATCAACATAAAAATACAGAGAAAAAATACCACTATGTACAAAAAAAAGCATGAAAAAAATGTATATATACAAAAAAAAGGGGAGGGGGGTCGTCTGTCTACCGGGAAACTGGTACTACCTCCTCTTATGGCCTCCAGAAAGATGAGTTTTTAGGGCTGTTTTAAATGAGCCCAGCGAACTGCATTTTTTTGAGTGATGGGGTTAGACTATTCCATACCTTCTGAACACATCTAACATATACTGTACATCTTGATCACATGACTACAGCGTAGTAGACAAAATCTGTAGTAGCAAATAGAATATTTTTCTAAAATCTCAAAATGATGTGGGGCCTACAGTATGTGGGGAGTTGCATCATGATCCATGGAATCCAGAGAAAAAGCCAAAAACATGACTCAGCCTGTTATGGCGCCACCATGAGGCCAATTTGAAAGATTTTGGGGCAGAGGGTCTTCGTT
>NC_137624.1:34687555-34707555 GCF_963280865.1 Gymnoscopelus braueri | reverse complement strand
CTCGAGCCGTAAAAATCTCCTCTTATGGGGGTCCCTGGTATATCTTTTCAAATGGGGGTCCGTGGGCAAATAAGTGTCAATTTTGGGGGTCCTTGACATGAAAAAGTTTGAGAACCACTGGTTTAAACATGTTGGATTATGACGGGCCGGCGTGCTTGTTTCTGTAAATGCTTTAGAAATCATGTTGCTCTGACTTAATTCATTCGTGGTGGTGTGTATAATGGTATAGTCCTGGTGGTTGTCCTTTCCATATATCGTCTCAAAACTGTTACTTTTCAGGATTCAAATTCGAAAATAGCAGATCTACAAGCTCAAAACACGGTGCTTCGTGCCGCGCTTCGAGCTTGTGGATCTGCTAGTCTTGGTACTTTTGTGTGAGGCTGTGGTATGATCAAGTATGGCGTTAATTTACGAAAAAAAATACAAAGTTTATGCCCGACAGCCACAAAATACTGGTGTAAATATAAGATAATTTTCTATATGAATAAATTATATATGATCTCTCTCTCTCTCTCTCTCTCTCTCTCTTTTAGCTTACTGTATGTGTTTCCTGGTGATAAAGTCAGCAGGCACACACAGATGTGTGAATTGGAAAGCCCAGCAGACTTCTTATATCTGCCACATTTAAACACAGAAACACGCAGGAGTACATGAAGTTACATGCAGAGAATAACTGTAACAAAAGAATGCCCACGCACACGCATGCACACGCACACACACACACGCACACGCACACGTCTCTTCTTCAGTGTGAGTGTCAATTCTGTTGTCATGTCGTGTCAAGGGACATGTGAGAAAGACACTGTGGTACATCTGTGTGTGTGTGTGTGTGTGTGTGTGTGTGTGTGTGTGTGTGTGTGTGTGTGTGTGTGTGTGTCTGAAAGTGAGCGAAAGAGTAAGACAGACAGACAGACAGACAGACAGACAGACAGCAAGAGTGCGAGAAAGTAAAGCCTGATTTATACTTAGCCTTGCGACGGTGTCCCAGCGCACCAAAAAAATTGCCGATCTACAAACTCACAACGCGGCGTGGCGCGACCCCTTGTGATCTTATAGATCGGCTATTTTTCGTCCGCTTGACACACTGTCATACGACGGCGCATAAATTAGGCGTAATTTGCAGTGAGAGCTGTCACTGACACTCCATGTCAAACCGGGGGGCTAGCCTTCCCCATCCAACCAAAAAAAAAGTGTGTGTGTGTGTGTGTGTGTGTACGTGCGCGTGGGTGTGTGTGTGTGTGTGTGTGTGTGTGTATGTGTGTGTGTGTGTGTGTGAAGGAGACGTGACGCTGGGGAATTGACAGCGGAGGAAGGGAGGAGAGGTGGATGACAGGGATGGAGAGAATGAGAGGAAGGAGAGTTTTTACACGCTGGGAGCAGATGTGTGCAGATGCTCACATAGCCTTGCATACAGTATACATTAGACATACTGTACAACGGTGGTTCTTACTGTTTTTTTGTGCCAAGAACCCCCCCAAATTGATATATATATTGGGCCGGACATTGTGAAGACCATTTTCCTGGTCCATCTCCAAGAAACATGATTGTTTTATGGTTAAAAATGTATGTATATTTGGGGAAGATAGGCTTACACTTAGTAAAAGATTCAGGTTGGGCTTATATAGGGTTAACGTTAGACATTTAGAGGTTAGATTTAGGGGTTGGGGGTTAGAGTTTTCCTTATTTTGTACTTAGTTGTCTGACGATTTTTCAACAATTTTTCAGCTATTTTCAGTGCCGTCCTAAAATTGTTATGTCCCCGCAAGTATAGTAATACAAACCTGTGTGCGTGCGTGCGTGCGTGCGTGCGTGCGTGCGTGCGTGCGTGCGTGCGTGCGTGCGTGCGTGCGTGCGTGCGTGCGTGCGTGCGTGCGTGCGTGCGTGCATGCGTGCGTGCGTGTGCACAGACACAGGCTCCCAGTGGATACCATTAACCAAGATGGCACTGTGGCAGTATAGCTGTGTGTTGTAGCCCAGAGCGTCCGTTCTCAGGAGAGAGTCATGGCGGTGCGGTAGATAAGGCTCAGCTTCTATTCATCAAACGCTGGACACCCACCAACCAGTCTTCTGGACAGCAATGCACAGTCAACACCACGTGTTACATACGTATACTGTACAGCAGGGGTTCTCAAAGTGGGGTCTGGGGAAAAAATAGCAGATATACAGTACAAGCTCATGGGCTTGCAAAAACAGAGGGGGTGGAGCAATGGTGCCGCCACTGGGTGCCACACGTGGTCCCTGGTGTGGCTATTGTGATGGCAAACACCCTGACCAGTGTTGGTGCCAAGTTTGGTGCGGATCTGAGCAACGTGGTGCGCCTCGCCGGTCCGCATGTCACGTTAGTGGCGTCCGTCCAGTGCTGGAAAAAGTATTCAAATGTTTTACTCAAGTAAAAGTATCAATACTGCAATGTAGATATACTCGGTTACAAGTAAAAGGCCTGTGTTCAAAATGTTACTTGAGTAAAAGTACAAAAGTAATGGCATCAAAATATACTAAAAGTACTAAAATGTTTGAAAATAGCAGATCTACAAGCTCACAACGCGTCGCGATGCGTCGTGTTGTGAGCTCGTAGATCGGCTATTTTCAAATAGCCTATGTATAAAATAGGGCTGAAGTGGTTAATATATGTTACTCCAGTAAAGTATAAGTACAGTACTTGAGTAAATGTACTTAGTTACTTTACACCACTGCGTCGACCCACTGACGACCGTCGGTTGACCCTCTAGGCAATTTTAATATTGTATACATTGTGGCATTCATATAGAGTACTTTTACATTGGTACTGGTAGTATAGTTTTTACACCTTGTGTGCCATGGCAAAGTGCACCTCTCTGTCCATTTATGAGGATGCATTTTATAAGGGAGGATCTCACAAATAACAGGAGGAGATAATAAGCATGGTTGATCACATATTCCGTTTGGATTTACTAACATTCACACGAGTTGCGAGGGTCGTGTTTTTTACGTGGCATTTCTCCTTCTCTAAAAAGCAGGTGACATTTTGGTCGATAGGTCTCACAGATGCACTGTGAGTGAAGCAAGAAATAACACACGCGCGCGCACACACACACACGCACCCACACACACACACACACACACACACACACACACACACACACAGCCCGCAGGCATGCGATAATTACTCCGAGAGATCAAAGACAAACTGGAACCTCCTACACAACATTCTCATCCGCCAATTAGCAAGCTACTTGCAACTCTAGCCTGAACTATCAGGCAAACAAGTTTACCCACACACAACATTCAACACGCCAAATAGGAGGGTTTTTATTCATTACATTTATTTTTTTAACACCGTTTCCAGAAACGGAACACACCCACAATTAATGTTCAAGTCATCTGTAATCAGTGGTGTAAAGTAACTAAGTACATTTGCTCAAGTACTGTACTTAAGTACAGTTTTGAGGCACTGTACTTTTACTGGACTGGAGTGTTTCCAATCTTCAATACTTTTACTTCTACTCCACTACATATCAGAGGCAAATATTGTACTTTTGCTCCACTACAATTATTTCAGAACTTTAGCTACTAGTTACTTTGCAGATATAAATGCTTATATTATAAAACATACCACATTAACCACTTCAGCCCTAATTTATACATAGGCTGTTTGAAAATAGCCGATCTATAAGCTCACAACGCGTCGCATCGCGACGCGTTGTGAGCTTGTAGATCTGCTATTTTCAAACATTTTAGTACTTTTACCGGACTTTTACTTGTAACGGAGTATGTCTACATTGAAGTATTGATACTTTTACTTATAGGTTAAAAAAAACTTGTACTTTTTCCACCACTGTCTGTAATACAAGACACCAGTTCTTGAGCTGGTGGAGAGCTCTAATATTCCACCGGTCTAAAATGCAACTTTTTAAGTTCTGCTTCAAAAGGAGATTCCAAATGGACCCTTACAGGTTGTTAACTGTGAAAGTATACAAATGTAACCCCCTTTTTAATGGTTCCATTTGGACACTCTCAGAGTTATGGGGGTCCTGGAAATTAAAAGGGTTTCGGAACCCACTGTGCCAGAGGCCAGCCCTGTATTACGCGGATTGCGTAATTATCTGCTGCCTTATTAACCACTTAAACTCTTATTATACTTAGTTGACCCCAGGATTCCCCCCAGGGGTCTATTCTTAGTCCCTTTCCTCTTTTACAGTGTGGCTCTGTAAGAGGCTAGAATCAGAATCAGGTTTATTGTCACATCACAGGTTTACAAGGTAAAAAAAGTGGGTGAAATTCGTTTTTGTACATCATTCCCATGCTAGCCGGCTAGCCGTCTATGACAGTGTCTGTCTGTGTCTGTCTGTCTGTGTCTGTGTGTGCGTGTACGTGTACGTGTACGTGTACGTGTACGTGTACGTGTACGTGTACGTGTACGTGTGCGTGTGCGCGTGTGTGTGTACCTAATCTCTCAATAAAAAGGGAGGAGAGGCATGCACCATCTACATCCAAAATTGGGCAGGTGCTAAGCGAAAAAAATATAACATGAAAACTTAAAAACGAACGCTCGCACACTGTGGGCTGCAGTTGTAGGATTTTTTTTTGTATTGCACCTGAGTGCAATAAGGCACTCAGGGGACATGTCTGAGGAAGGGCGAGAGTGCCCAAAACGTCACAGCAGCACTCAGGTGCAATAAAATAATTCCTACAGCCGGAGCCCACAGTGTGCGAGCGTTCTCTTTCAGTTTCCGAGCTAATCTCACAAACCACTGAACCAGTTAGCACCAGACTTTGTAAGTAGACTACGCTGTTGTACTTCTTGAAATGTTTTCCTTTCATTTAATAATATAATAATTGGAACTCAAAGGGGCTCTGAAACATTGTCCAAATTTGGAGTCATATGTCATATAATATATGTCATAGACGACTAACGTCATAGATTGACTTTCTTATAAAGGCTGGCCACATAAAGTTCGAGTCACACTGTATGGCTCACTTGTTTTCAGAGTCTAATTTGCGTGCAAGATGTTATGCTGGGCAGTGCATCTGAAAGGTGCGTCAGAAACACAACATGGATATTATGGCAGTCCTACCGTGTCAGTGGGACATAAGGTGTACACCTTTGGAGTATATAACTCGGTGAAGAACTACGGTGATCAAATGTGTGTGCAGGTCTTCAACACAGTGCCTTTATACTGGATGAAGTTGCCCCCAGTGACACCTGGAGAACAACGTCTCCTTGAGGTTCCCTTCAGTTGCCTTTCTGGCCACACGGCTGTGCTGGTGGAAGATATCGTCTACATCTGGGGAGGGTTTAAATACTCACACAGGAATGTAAATTTGTTCTACAACACGCTTTATGCATTTAACGTCGACACCCACAAATGGTTCAAGACTAAGATTTCTGCGACTGTTCCAGCGGCAAGGTGCTACCACTCAGCTTGTGTCTTGGGGAAGGTCATGTATATCGCTGGAGGATTTACCGAATTGACTCAACAGTGGACTTATGACATCTACAAGTTGGACACCACCACAATGGTCTGGGCTTTAATTGCCACTAGAGGCACTGCAGTATCTGAGGCACAAATCCACTTTTCCGCCGCCATCATTGGGACAAAGATGTTTATATTTGGATGGGAGAACACTGAGAAGTTGGTCTCAGTGTTTGACACAGAGACCAACTGCTGGCTGAGCACGCCTTCTGCACAGCTTCTTCCAGAAGGAAGACTGTGTTATTCAGCCTTTGTCTACAATGGAGAGGTGTACCTATTTATTATCATAAAGGATAACCATGATCTGTGGACATTCAATCCGGAGAGCTTCTCCTGGAGGAAGGTTGAGCCCAAGAGGAAAGGCCCGTCTCAGAGGTCTCAGATGCGCTGTTGCATGGTTGGTGATCGTGTCATCCTCTTTGGAGGTCTTGAGAGGACCAATGACCTGTACATCTTAGACTTGAGTCCTAGTCTGAAGACGTTATGCAAGCTTGCAGTTATTCAGTACAATCTGGAGCAGTCAGAACTTCCACATGACATCAGGTGGGAACTGGCAGCCATGACTACATACAAGGTCAGAAAAGAATAACACGAGTGTGTACCATAGACCGTAAAAAGTAATGGACAGAGTGATTGGCCATTGGTTTCTACAGACCGTAAATGAAGGCCTATTTTTCATCTATTTCAAATCCGCCAATATCCGGTCCGAAATGCGAACGGAAATGAATGCTATTGGCTGCAAGCGCAACGGGGGGCGGGTCTTCACTCGGTAGAACCAGTAGACACCCTGGAAACATTCAAAATGAATGGGACCATAATTTACTAAACGCATATCATTTAAAAAAAGACTTTAAACTAGCGATTGAAAACATAAAGTGTTTATGAAAAGGTTTACTAAGATAATAGAATCAAATGTAAAGTTCGCCCCAAAACCTCATTGACTCGTATTGAGATTAAGGGGTGAGGTGGTCGCAGTGCAACGCGTTGTGAGCTTGGAGTCACGCCGTTTCTATGTGGATCCCGAGATTCACATCATTTCCTAGTAGTTTCCCTGTACATGGTTCTTTACATTGGGTCCAGGGTCCTGGGGGCCGCGGCGTGGCGGTCCAGGCACCCTATAGGCTGCAATGCCAGCCTGACAGCGTGTTGCGGGTTTGAGTCCTGATCCCGACCACCGTTTCTGCGTGTCACTCCCAGTGTTGCCAGATCCTGTGACAGAAACGAGCAACCAGGTCCAGGAAAACCAGCCCAAAAGAAGCGACTATGGGTCCACATGAGCACTTTAACATATACATCAGCTATTTGAAAATAGCAGATCTACAAGCTCACAACGCGTCGCGATGCGACGCGTTGTGAGCTTGTAGATCTGCTATTTTCAAATAAAACCTTGCGGGGAAATTATAATGAGCAGATCTGGCAACTCTGGTCACTCCTTCATCACTCTCCCCATTTCCTGTCAGTCGACTGTCCTATAAATAAAGGCATAAAAAAAATATATATATATATCTTTTTAAACAAAAGAGAACATCGGGTCCAGGGACCACCAGTGGTCCAAATTAGCGATGTGCCGATACCACTTTTCTTCAATTCGATACGATACCGATATTTTTGGGGCCGATTTTCCGATACCGATACCGATACCGGAACCGGAAACAGAACCAAACCGGAAATGGCCGTAAACCGTAAACTGAAGTACTGGAAACGGAACCGGAAATGGCCTTAAACCGGAAACGGAAGTACCAAAACCGGAACCGGAAGTGTATTAAAAATATCAATATTTTTTTTTAAATATCGATACCAAACGATATTCAGACAATCGATCGATATATCGATACAAGTATCGATATGCACATCACTAGTCCAAATGGACCCTTATGGGTCTGTAACTCTGAAGGTGTACCAGAAGCGTAGCCACTGTAGAGGCAGAGCAGGCAAAGCTGCCTTGCCCCAAGTTGAGCTCTTGCCCACTCCGAAGGACTGACCGGAAGAAAAAACAAAAAGAGAAGAAAAACGCTTTGCCCTCCCCCCGTCGTCTCTGCTTTAGCGATAGATGGATGGGCGGTAAATGACCTTCCCCCCAACATCTCCTCCAAACCACTCTGGTCCATGCTGTTCTGTTCAAGAGTGCTGATGTGGTGGTCAATGGGACATTGGGCCGTATAACAAAAGATTACTCAAGTAAACATGTTATTGTTATTGTTATATAATGCAGCACTTTTGACTTGTTACAGAATATTTCTACATTGTGGTATTGCTACGTTTACTTAAAAGCTGCACTATATGTAACTTTCCTCGTCTACCCCTAAATTTGAACCCAGGTCTCCTGCGCAAATCTTTTTTTTTTCTCTCGTTTTTTTTTTTTCATTGCTTGCTCAGGGGATAAATTGAATCTTGTCCTTCAGGTAGAGATGTGTGTGAAACCAGAAACTTATTCCGCCACTAGTTTGTGCATGTAGTGTGTGTGTGTGTGTGTGTGTGTGTGTGTGTGTGTGTGTGCGTGTGTGCGTGTGCGTGTGCGTGTGCGTGTGTGCGTTCTGTTTGGATAAGCATTGTGTGGGGTCTCAATGGGGGCGTCTCACCGCCAAAGGGGAGAATTCTCCCCTTTTCAGTCAATGGTGTTTACCGCCAAAGGGGAGAATTCTCCCCTTTTAATTATTATTTTTTATTCTGTTTTTGAATTCCTAAAATGTTTCTCTAATTTTTGAGTATAAATTTATAACCCTAACCCTAACGAATTAATAAATAAATAAATAAAAAATAAAATAAAATCCATTCACTTCAATGTTAAAAAATAAACGGACAAATAATTCACATTGTTTCTATAAAAAATGATTAAAAACCCTGGCAGTGGGTGATTTTATTATGAAAAAACTTTGGCGGTGAATGTGTTGGAGGGCTTTTCACTGACAGAGGAAAACGTTGAGGTCAATTCTTACACTTGACAGGTTTTCTATAGCCCACCGTGTGTCACAACGTCTTCTCAGGCGGAGGACCACAGCATGGAGACAGCAATTCACCAGTGGTGGAAAAAGTACCCAAATGTTTTACTTGAGTAAAAGTACCAATACTGCAGTGTAGAAGTACTCTGTTACTAAGTAAAAGTCCGGAATTCAAAATTCACTTGAGTAAAAGTACAAACGTATTGGTATCCAAATGTACTTAAAGTACCAAAAGGAAAAGTACAAAAATGTTTGAAAATAGCAGATCTACAAGCTCACAACGCGACGCGTTGTGAGCTTGTAAGGGGGGGGGCTTAACTACTTAAGCCATATCTACTGTATGTCGTTCGTAAATTAACGCCCTTAAGGCCTTTGCAGACAGGGTGCGATTTTCCGCACGGAAAAAACAGACAATAGCCTATCATTTTTTAAATGAACACATTTCTTAATGACCTCATCGTGCGGCGATGTGATGCGGCGATGCGATGCGATGCGGCGATGCGATGCGGCGATGCGATGCGGCGATGCGATGCGGCGATGCGATTCGGCGATGCGTTTTGGGAAGTGTGAGGTTTCCAGAGACGATGTACTGTATACTTCTTTGTGCGACAAGAAGCAGATCTTCGACCTCACAATGCGTTGCATGCATCGCCATGTGTTGTGAGCTTGTACATTTTCCGCATTTTTTTTTTCTTTTGTCAAATTTGACCACATTAGGGACACCAGGGTTAATGTAGTTAACATACATTTTCCCCAAAAACAAAATGCATGTATTTGATTCAGTCTGACCAAGCAGAGATATCAGAAAACATATCAACACCGGCCATAAAAATGAATGACCATGAGGGGAGGAACAAACAAAATCAGACGCATGCCATGGAGGGATCAATTTGAGGGGTCCTCGACGTGAAAATATTGACATGATGTAAGTCTCTTCAAGCACCGAGTTATAATATCATTGAGTGTTGTGTTGTTTTCAGTCATGTCTTGTTGTTCTTTTATGCCGCTTTGCTTCCTGTTGCGTCAGTGCCAGATGTAGCTGGCCATTGAAATGCAGCTCCACTTCTCTCCACTGTCTTTGTCTCGTTAAGTGCACACGCTGAAGACACCCATTTTGAGTCAGCTGTGCGTGCGTGTGTGTGTGTGTGTGTGTGTGTGTGTGTGTGTGTGTGTGTGTGTGCGTGTGCGTGTGCGTGTGTGTGTGTGTGTGTGTGTGTGTGTGTGTGTGTGTGTGTGTGCGTGCGTGTGTGTGTGTGTAATGGATCATGACTAAAGTTGACAGTGCAAGGTTCCGACTGGACACGCACTACACTATCGCACCAACAAAACCTCCCCCATCGCATTTCAACACACACACACACACACACACACACACACACACACACACACACACACACACACACACACACACACACACACAATTGCAGTAATCCTCTCTGTTTTACATCCTCTCCATGTCTCCATACATACATGCATACATAACATAACATGACACATACTGTATCATTAATTAAATCATGTATATTTGTGTATTAATCTCATGGTTCTCCTCTCTGAGGCTGTCATTTACATATACATACATAAAAGAACCAATAGGGTTTATTTTTCACAACTCTAATACTAATACTAATACAGGTACAAGCAGTGAAATGCACTGGTTCTCAAACTTTTTCATGTCAAGGACCCCCAAAATTATATATATTTGGCCGTGGACTCCCATCTGAAAATGTGTTGTGCCAGGGACCCCCAGAACAGAAGATTTGTGTTAAAAAAGCACACACACACACACACACACACACACACACACACACACACACACACACACACACACACACACACACACACACACACACACACACACACACCTACCGTATCTTATGTTATATTGTGTTAATTGTGTCTCATTGTTTATACACGCGGCATTGTGAGCTTGTAGATCTGCTATTTTCAAGAGATCTATACATTAGAAAACTTGAAATGGGACATTCTGCACAATAAGTACTTTTACTTTTGGTATTTAAAGGAGAATTTTGGACTAAAGTTTTCTTACCTTTTCTATGACGTTATGATATCTTAGGATGAATGGTACAGTAGACATTTTTCATAACTCCACCCCTGAGCCACCACAGCTTAAAAGGTGCGCGGATAGGCCTTAGGTTAGATCACATATTTTAACAGCTTTTTTTTTATTTATTTTTTGTGAGATCTGACGTTCATAGTGACAGAACACTATGCAACCAAAAAAAAAAACAGAAGTCTCGCTAGACGAGATTGAAATCTCGAGATTTCAATCTCGTCTAGCGAGACTTCTGTTTTTTTTTTCAGATTTCACAAAAAAAAAGAAAAAAAAAAGCTGTTAAAATATGTGATCTAACCTAAGGCCTATCCGCGCACCTTTTTTCTACTGTACCATTCATCCTAAGATATCATAACGTCATAGAAAAGGTAAGAAAACTTTAGTCCAAAATTCCCCTTTAAGTGACATTTTGATGCCAATACTTTTGTAATTTTACTCAAGTACATTTTGAATTCTAGGACTTTTACTTTGTAACAGAGTATTTCTATATTGCAGTATTGATACTTTTACTTAAGTAAAACATTTGAGTACTTTTTTTTCCACCACTGGTACACGATCATCTCCGCTTGGGAACCAAACCACTGCTCTAACTATAATTGCCAACGACTGGCCACACGTTTGCCTCTACAGAGTCCAGACACATACTGGGCTTTGACCCAGTCTCATTAAGCTACTGTAACAGTGATCAAATAATGTGGTGTTGCTATGGCGACAGCCATTCCTGAGCGCTAACACTGTACTCGACTACAATTATCTGCTGCAATACACCTGCGCTCAAAACATACATTATATTACGAAACCTAATATAGAAACCTCTTGCTGTATCTCCATATTTTTTTACCTTTTGTGTTGAATTAGATACGCTTCTATACTTGATCATGCTACGGCGTCACACAAAAGCATCAAAAGTAGCAGATCTACAAACTCGGAACGCGGCGCGAAGCGGCGCGTTTCGAGCTTGTAGATCTGCTACTTTTGATGCTTTAGAATTCGAGTCCTGAAAAGTGCACAGTTTTGGACATATGAGGTTTCCACCCGACAGAGACGATATACACAACTCTCTTACACAGGGACTCGGTGCTGTTACTATACAATATAAGCATCGTTTCTTGTAAGAGAAGATACTTGAGATTAAAGTCTGACCCGGTCGTCTTTTTCCTCACTTTTTTTATTGCCGTCTTTACAGTTTACATCTCCTCCTGTCCTGGTTAGAGTAAAGACAGTAAAGATGAGACAGCAGTCTCTCTCTCTCTCTCTCTCTCTCTCTCTCTCTCTCTCTCTCTCTCTCTCTCTCTCTCTCTCTCTCTCTCTCTATCTCTCTCTCTCTCTGTCTCTCTCTCTCTCTCTCTCTCTCTCTCTCTCTCTCTCGACTGATTCACTGCCATGGTGATGATGAAGTCGTTGGGAGATGGAGATGGTACAGAAAAAGAAAAGAAAAGGCAGAACTTATAAAGCTAAAGGATCTCCTTTCAGAAGCCGACTCCTCTGACAAGGAGGCGGATGGGGAGAGAGAAGATGGATGGAGAGGGAGAAGGAGAGAGAAAACAGGAAAATAGAAGCAGGTTTCAAACAATGAAGTTGGTAAAAAAAAAAAGAAGAAAAAAGACAGAAATGTAACTCCGGTAATCGAACCACATATCGTTGCATTCAGGAGGAAACCAAGACCTTTCCTTTTCAGGAAATTGGAAAAACATATCATATAATGTATAATGTGTTCCGATGAATCCAATGTAGCTATTATATTTAGTCACAAACTCGATTGTACTTGATAGTACTTTTCATATATATATTTTTTATTGAAACCCACAGACCCACACAGTGTGTCGCATCGCACTTGTACAGTAGATCGCCTATTTGAATTACCTTTGAGCAACACTGTCATTTGAAAACGTAAAGATTAAATAGGGACATACAAGGTTTCTATCTAACAACTGTGACGACGTTCAAAGCAGAAAGTATCAACAGTTAAGTGGGAGAGAGTATAGGCAGGCAGGGGAAAACAAACAGCCAGTAACCCTGTTCCTTCTTGTCCTTAACTAGGTCAGACCACACCAGTAGTGCTCCTCTCCGCTGCTACAGGAGTGCTACATACAGTAACTCCCCCTTTCTCTCTCTCTCTGTCTCTCTCAATGTCTCTCTCCCAGTGGTGGAAAAAGTACTCACATTCTTTACTTATGTAAAAGTATCGATACTGCAATATAGAAGTACTCGGAATTCAGTAAGTAAAAAAGTAAAAGTCTGGAATTCAAAATGTACTTGAGTAAAAGTACGAAAGTATTGGCATCATTCAAAATGTACTTGAAGTACCAAAAGTAAAAGTACTCATTATGCAGAATGTCCCATTTCAAGTTTTCAAATGTATACAAATCTTTTGTATTCTTTCATTTGTAATGTTTATCGTGGAAGCTCTTATAAGCTCACAACGTGCCGCTATGCGCCGTGTTGAGCTTGCAGATATTTTTTGAGTATCTGAAGTATAAAAGATGGTTCAAAATGGTTAAGCTGGCCCGGACCAAACCTAGGCTACTGTACAATGTAGCCTGACGGCGCGCCACAGGTTCGAGTACCGATCTCTCTCCTCTCCCCATTTCCTGTCAGCCTACTGTCCTATCAATAATAAAGGCATAAAAAGCCCCAAAAATAAATCTTACAAAAAATAATAATGGTTAAACTGTTCCTCATTTTGATGGGGATCCCCTGGAACCCCCTCAAGGACCTCTGGGGGACCCCGGACACCACTTTGAGAACCACTGATTTAGGGGTGTCTGCGAGAATCGCGGTTTATGCTTCGACGGCGACAAAGTGTGGTGTGACGTGTGTCGCTCGTCAATCACAGCATATTTTCACTGAAGAAAGTGTCACGACGCACCGACAGTTTTTTTTCTTCCAGATGAAAATAAGTTATTTTTATCACAACATGAAACACTTTATCACTGAAGTATAACGCAGCATTCACTGAGTACTGTCACAATGTCAGCGAACAATCTTATCAACTGCACACGTGTGTGTGTGTGTGCGTGTGTGTGTGTGTGTGTGTGTGTGTGTGTGTGTGTGCGCGTGCGTGCGTGTGTGTGTGTGTGCGTGCGTGTGTGTGGCTTTGATGCTGCTGTTCAGTATTCTTGTCACAAATCATTGCTGTCGGGCAGAAACCTCGTATCTCCACATTTCAGCCTTTTATGTCGTTTTTTTCCGCGTAAATTATTGCCCTACTTCGTCAGTCACTAAAATGTCACACAAAAGTAGCAAAAATAGCAGACCTACAAGCTCACAGCTTGTCGCATGAGCTTGTAGATCTTCTATTTTTGCTACAGTATATCTGGACATTAATTGAGAAAGTGAACGTGGTTAAGTGTGTCTGTGGGTTTTTATAAATATTGAACCAGTGAAAAGTATTAACAAGAGCTTGTGACTACATAATAACTACATTGGATCCATTGAAACACAGCCCCCCCCCCCCCACCCATTTCCTGTATTCACCTATTTCCTAGGCTGTGTGTTTTCCACTTCCTGTCGATTTGATCCAATGAAATCCAATGAAACTGGTCAGATTGGATCCAATGATATCCAATGAAATCGACAGGAAGTGGAAAACGCACAGCCTAGGAAACAGGTGAATAGTAACCGTTTTGGACAGACAAGGTTTGTGGGGCTCCATCCATTAGAGCTCATTACCCACATAAAGGACGATAAAGAGAGGGAGGCCCCCTCAGCCACACTTGGCCCACAGCTCACACAGCAGCCCTGACTGGGTTAAATATCAGCCCAGCCATTAGACACACTAGCAGACAGTGGTGGAAGAAGATATTTTACTTTTAAGTAAAAGTAGCAAGACCACAGTGTTAGAAATACTCTGTTACAAGTAAAAGGCCTGTGTTACATGTTACTTGAGTAAAAGTACAAAAGTATTGGCATGAAAATATACGTAAAGTACCAAAAGTAAAAGTACATGTTTGAAAATAGCAGATCTACCAGCTCATAGTCTCGCGTGGCCAGACTGTTGCCTCCCACAATTTACAAATGTTTCCGGTCATACAGTCTGGGACTCGGAAGCTCTGATCATGATCAGAATATAAACCGGATGTGAAGCCGATTCTCCCCACTTCCGCTTCGTCTTTACAGTCGCGCAAATTTATCCTAATATAAATACAAATCATCTAAGTATATTTAGCTTGCTGCTTAGCAGAAATGGAAATTAAAAAGTAAAATGTAGAGATACTTTAAAATATGTTTTCGTGAAACGGAAGTGCCAGTTTCCTCTCTCGGATTTTGGGAGTTGTAGTTCCAGACTCTATATAGCATTCAGAGATTGTGGAACAGTTGTCTGGCTACGCGAGACTAACCAGCTCACAACGCGTCACGATGACGCGTTGTGAGCTTGTGGATCGGCTATTTTCACTACTTTTGCACGACACTGTTATGCGATGACTTAGGGCGATCATTTACGAAAAAGCATAAAATTAGGAAAAAGCAGAAAAGGCTTTTTTTTTTTGGTTATGCAGTAGGCCTACTTAGTTGGCATGAGAAGTTTAGGTGCTTCTCATGCTGAATGCTTTTTTGTCCAATCAAAATTTTGAAGAGATGCTCCTCCTTGAATTGACTTATAGAGCACTATACAGTACATACAGTATACATTAAGCAGCAGCCTTTCTGCCCACATGGTGTCTTTGCTGGCCTGTCTGCTTATTCTAATTCTGCCAGCTCAGGTTGCTTTCTCAGGGAGCTTGTCTCTCCACAGGCATCTCCCTTCTTATATGGTTCTGTCTGCTGAACCACTAGTGGGGAAGCTGTGAGGTATGGCTGTAATAAGGGGGGGGGGGGTTAAGGGTAAATTGATCTGTAATGAAATTAACGTGGAGTATGAGACGTGCATAGAGCAGTGTGTCTACCAAACATGCAGTATAGGATCGCAACCATTCATCTATGATGAATAAACATCTGTGTTTTTTTTCCATACAATTTCCTTGCAATACTTTTTCAAAAGAAATGTTCCGGAAATGTCAAACATTGAAAAAAATATATACAAAGATCTACAAGCTCACAATGCATCGCTTCACAACAACGTTCTTAGCCTGTAGATTGGCTATTTTTTTTAAATAGCGCTGCCATACGTGATTCATTCGTATAGTTTGGGCTCCCAGGAGAGACCCCCCCCCCAAAAAAAAATCTCTTTTCAGTGTCTGGAGCTTAACAAGTTTGGGAACCTCTAGTTCCTGGAACATGAGGTGCTGCTACTGTATGTATGTATGCCTCCTCTTCTCTGTCTCAACGGATAGGACGCCAGTGGTGTAAAGCAACTACATTAACTACATTTACTCATGTACTGTACTTCAGTAAAATGTTGAGGTATTTTTTACTTTACTGGAGTATTTTCAATTTTCTGTACTTTTACTTCTACTCCATTCTCGGAGACAAATATTGTACTTTTTACTCCACTACAATTATTTGAAAACTTTTAGTTACTAGTTACTTTATGATTATTATTGCAAAACATACATTAACCACTTCAGCCCTATATACATTTCTGCCATTTGAAAATAGCCGATCTACAAGCTCACAATGCGTCGCGATGCGACGCATTGTGAGCTTGTAGATCGGCTATTTTCAAAAGATTTGTACACATTTCATACATTTGAAAACTTGTGAAACAGGACATTCTGCATAATGACCACTTTCTACTTTTGGTGCTTTTTAAGTACATTTTGATACCAATACTTTTGTACTTTTTACTCAAGTACATTTTTGAATTCCGGACTTTTACTTGTAACAGAGTATTTCTACATTGCAGTATTGATACTTTTTACTTAAGTTAAAAATTAAGAGTACTTTTTTCACCACTACGGGATATAGGAAGCTGTGTGGAGCATTGCAAAGGGTGCCTCTCACACAATCCTCTCAGCCATACCTCTACTGTTGACGCCAGTATACCCAAGGCACACACCACCACCACCACCATCTCTCTCTCTCTCCAGTATACCCAAGGCACACTCCACCACCATCTCTATCTCTCTGTCTCTCTCTCCTGGCATGAGAGAGAGAGAGAGAGAGAGAGAGAGAGAGATGCCAACCAGCCAGCCATGGCTGCTGGCTCCCGGGCTAGTTGGGAGGCTATTCTCCACTCAGCTGTGTCAGGGAACAGGCATGGAAGTCTCTGAGGAAACAATCCCCCAAAAGGCCCCCTTACACACACACACACACACACACACACACGCACACACACGCACACACACACACACACACACACACACACACACACACACACACACACACGCACACGCTCCCTGACAACACCTGCCACATGTGCTATTCCCCCACCCTGTAGCTGATGGCAGTGGAAGGCACCTTTAAAAAATATATATATCACACTGTATGGAAGCCACAAACATAAGAGGACTTATGTTGGAGGAACAAGGAGGGAGTGAAGGAGGTGGTGGAGGAGAAAACTTGGAGAACATACTGTACTCTACAGTACTGTACAGGAATCGCATCCTATGGAGGCAAAGTGTATATACACTTCACTTATGCTGTATGTTGGTTTGTTTACTGTTGAGTGAGAAAACCATGTTGCACATTAAAGGACGACTTCACCCATTTTCAACACATATAATTGGTCCTCACTAATGCTCATGATAAAATGGTAAAGAAAAATCTACTTCTTCAGAAACTCCCTACCAGTGACATCATCGTAGACAGGTTTTTTTTCTCTTTCAAACAAGATTAAGAAATATATATTTAGATTTTTAGTATCACGACAGCAATAGCTTCCATTATAGCATGATACTGTAACTTTCCAGGAATAGAATTAGAAAGCCTGTGGTTTCTATTAGCTTGGATTTCCTATCGATGATGTCACTGGTAGGCAGGTTTCTGAACTGTCCACAGCCCTCCTCTGAGACGCAGACGGAGCAGACAAAAATGTTACCATATTATAGTGAGCATTAGTGAGGACCAGGTTATATGAAGACAGGTTGAAAATTGGTGAAGTCGTCCTTTAAGCTAATCATCTGGGGACCCCCCCCAAATAATTTGATGAAGGTGGACTGACAGTTCCAGGGCAATGCCACTCAGAGTTTGTAGCATCTCTTCTTTGCATTCTCCTATTACTTCCATGCATTGTCCACACATTCACAAGACTCTGCCAGTCGGTTTGCAAATAATGGCCATTGTGTTCTTTTCTCAGTCACCCACAACCTCACCCACAGTTTTAACATTTTAGTGGAGATATGGCCTGATGGGACGACAGCCAAATATGTTGTGTTTACCCTGAATAGAGGCCACTGTCATTGTGTGAGCCCAGTTTGGTTTCTGGGTCAGACGTTTATGAGTCCCTCCGAAATAGCTATCTTTACTCGGAAGGAATGGGTGCCTGGCTGCCACCAAATAAGATGATATGATGACGATTTAATGACATGGCTCACAAACCAGTGGTACAAATAAATAGATATACTGTAAATAGACAAATAAATAGATATACTGTAAATAGACAGAGAGAGAGAGAGAGAGAGAGAGAGAGGAGAGAGAGAGAGAGAGAGAGAGAGAGAGAGAGAGAGAGAGAGAGAGAGAGAGAGAGAGAGAGAGAGAGAGAGAGAGAGAGAGAGAGAGAGAGAGATGAGAGAGAGATAGAGAGAGAGAGAGAGAGAGAGGAGATAGACGAGAGAGAGACGAGAGAGAGAGATGAGAGGAGCAGAGAGCCAGCAGACAGACAGACCAGACAGACCAGACAGACAGACAGATCAGACAGACAGACAGACAGACAGACAGACAGCACAGACAGACAGACAGACAGACAGACAGACAGACAGACAGACAGACAGACAGACAGACAGACAGACAGACAGACAGACAGACAGACAGACAGACAGACAATATACGGTAGACTATATTTTGTGAGTATACATTGAGAATCTAATGTTCTCTTTTTTTGTGTGTACATATAAATAATTGTTAATGTATATTATGTTATTATTATATATGTTGTCTTGGACCCCAGGAAGACGTTCAGGCGGTTGCCAGCAGCTAATGGGGATCTGTTCCAAATAAATACAAATAAACAGAGAGAGAGAGAGACAAAGAGAGAGAGAATTCAACCCCTGAGTATGTCTGTGTGTGTGTGTGTGTGTGTGTGTGTGTTGTGTGTGTGTGTGTGTGTGTGTGTGTGTGTGTGTGTGTGTGTGTGCGTGTGCGTGCGCACACACAGACGCGCGCCAGCTGTGTGTGCACGTGTGTGTGTGTGTGTGTTTAGTGGGTTATGGGTGATGTCATATTTGATGACATCATTGCAGACGTGCAGGGCGTACCGATTAGTGGCTGACTGACTCTGGCTCCTTTTGGTCAGTGATGGTGGGAAGTAAATGTACTCAAGTACTGTACTGTACTGTACTGTACTGTACTGTACTGTACTGTACTGTACTGTACTGTACTGTACTGTACTGTACTGTACTGTGACACGACGCGTTGTGAGCTTGTAGATCTGCTACTTATATTCTTTTTTTGTACCTTTACTTTGGTACTGCACGTATATTTTGATGCCAATACTGTTGCACCGTTACTCAAGTCAAATTCTGAATTATGTGTCTTTTACTTAAAGCAGCACTATACTGTATGTAACTTTCCTTTTCTACCACGGATTTGAACCCGGTTTCCTGCGCAAGTGCTGACATTTTTACCATTGAGCTAACAGAGCCTGCCTGCTTGCTCAGAGGATACATTTAATCTTGACCATCATGTAAAAATGTGTCGTGACCTTCGACACGATCTAAATGTCTCAATAGAAGAGCAAGGAGACAAAATACAACCACCCCAATATTATATTGTATTAACATACTCTCTACCACAGTGGTTCTCAAACTTTTTCATGTCAAGGACCCCCAAAATGATATGTATTTGGCCGCGGACCCCCATCTAAAAATATTTTGTTCCAGGGACCCCCCAGAAGAACAAAGATTCGAGTTACACATATTCGCTTTAAAAATATATATATTCAAAGATTTGCACACATTTTCAAGATTTTTCAAAAATAGCAGATCTACAAGCTCATAGCGCGGCACTCGGTGCCGCGCTATGAGCTTGTATATCTGCTATTTTTTAATAGCCAAAGTATAAAAAGGTCATAATTATTCTGATGCTATATTTACACATTTTTCATCCGAGTAAACATCCGAGTACTTCTTCCAACCAATGTTGCTGCTGCTCTTGGCTCAACTCTCAGCAACTCTCCTCCTTATCAGGGTGGCATGGCAGCCCCCGCTCTCTGACGCCAGACATAAGCTCCAGAAGTAGCCCCTGTCTCACCCCCCCCCATCCATCCACTGCCAGTCGGCCAATCCCGGCTCCAATTGAGCATGGCAAAACTATCTCCCCACGCATATCCCATCCACTATTACCACCACCAGCAGCAGCAGCTCCTCTTGGCTGCATGGTCCCACTGGCTAAATCGCTGCCAAAGCTCTGAGCTCAAAGCCTCGTATTTATACACTCCCGTTTTCCCATCTGTGTGCGCCGTATAACATTGGTTCTCAAAGTGGGGTCTGGGGA
>NC_137624.1:33850055-33997555 GCF_963280865.1 Gymnoscopelus braueri | reverse complement strand
CTTACGGGTCCATTTGGTTCCATCTGTACACTCTTTGGAAAGAGATGGGGGGAGGGGGGGTTCAGATGAGTAACTTAAAGGACGACTTCACCCATTTTCAACCTATCTTCATGTAATTGGTCCTCACTAATGCTCATTATGATATGCTTTGCCATTATATATTACCATTTTAGTCTACTCGGTCTGTGTCTCAGAGGAGAAACCCGCCTCCCAGTCCCAGTGACATCATCGATGGGGAATCCAAGCCAATAGAAAATGCAGGCTTTTTTATTCCTGGAAAGTTAGCATGCTATAATGGAAGCCATTGTTCTCCCGTAAATAAAAATAAACATTTTGAAATCTTGCTTGAAAAAAACAATGATTATGTCACTGGTAGGTGTGTTTCTGAACTGTCCACAGCCCTCCTCTGAGACACAGACCGAGTAGGATTCTTTCTTTTTTTTTACCATTTTATCATGAGTAGCCTATTAGTGGGGGCCAATTATATGAAGATAGGTTGAAAATGGGTGAAGTCGTCCTTTAAGGTCAGAGTTCACACTGGATGAGTCTATGATTATGTAATGACCACCAAAATCCCTTTAGAAACAGCTCAACTGTTGTATCAGCTGTACATTTACCGTACACAATCTTGTTTTTTTCTTATGGTATACTCATCCATTTACTGCATACAATATTTTCCTCATATTACATTAGTTATTCATCCATTGTTCCATCTTCCGTTGACATTAATATTCTACATTCTCTCTCCTCTCTCAAGAGAGAACACAATCAATTTACCTTAACTATTCTTTTCTTTTTTTTTACTGGATATCCAATTTTAGATGTGCGTATTTTGCACTGAGTGTAATTTGTACTGTTTAGATGTGCCTAGTTTTGTCCTCTTGCATTATGCATATTTTGTCTGTGTGAGTGCACGACTGTCTTTGTGCGTGCGTGTGTGTGTGTCTGTGTGCGTGTGCATGCATGTGTGCACCGTACCGTGAACACCACGACGACAGACAGGTCTGGCCTGGCTTTAAAAAGCCAAGTAATAGCCTTCAGTACTTCTATATTACTGTGATTAATCCATTAAGACCAGGAACGCATCTGTGTCATTTTAGATTTCTTTGGATTTTTGAAAAAACTTGACAATTTGTGCAAATCTTTGAATATGTATTTTTAAAGGGAACATTTTTAACTCCAATATTTGCTTCTGGGGGTCCCTGGAACAAAATATTTTTGAGATATAAGAATTTTGGGGGTCCTTGACATGGAAAAAGTTGGAGCACCACTGATATAGCAATGATATGTATTTGGCCGCAGACCCCCATCTCAAAATATTTTGTTCCAGGGACCACGCATAGATTTGAGTTAAAATATTTGCTTTAAAATAATTCAAATATTTGCAAAAAGATTTTTCAAAAATAGCAGATCTACATGCTCATAGTGCGGCACTCTGTGCCCCGCTATGAGCTTGTAGATCTGCTATTTTTGAATAGCCAAAGAAATCTAAAAATGACACAGATGTGTTCCCGGATTGAATGGGTTAATTGATGCAGTGCTTGAACGGTGTGAAGGCTGCTATTCCAAATGGGCCTTTTGCCCATGCAGCGTTACTTCTCTCCAGTAAATTTTACAACTTAATCCCTCAGTAATAGGCAGTGTGTAATAGTGTAGTATTTATGACGGTAATTATCCTGGCGTGAGACGCAATTAATGTTTCTCTTAATAATTCCCAGGGTCACCCTGGAAAGGAAGGACCTAATGGCGACAAAGGCCACTTGGTGAGTTTCCAATCAACACCTCATTTTGTCTTGTAAACACGTTCATTTGAGTTTTTTTCACGCCCGAAATTAGCAGATTTACAAGCTGACGCAATGTGACACCGCTGTGACCTTGTAGATCGGCTATTTTCGGGCACGTGACACAGGCACGCGACCAATTGTAAAATAAGGTTTTAGATGTTAACTATGTTTGCTTCATTTGCATGCTGAGCACATAGATAGCATTTCTCCTGTTCTCTTCCAACCATCTCCCTCCCTCGGTTGGTTTTCTCCTGCGGCTGACACGTATTTCCATAATACGTCTTACATGAATGTAAATGAGGTTTTTTTATTTTTATTTGCCGTGTGCGTGAGTGTTTGCGATAGTGTGTGTGTGTGTGTGTGTGTGCGCGTGTGTGCTTGTAACAAGCTCTCACCAACCATTCATCTCTCTGTAGGGACCTGCTGGCCCTCAAGGACCCATCGGTTATCCCGGGCCCAGAGGCGTGAAGGTGAGCTCATTTTCTCCTCAGCCCCTTGGCGTTTTCATCATTTCAATACCCTTCCCGGGTGGTGCATTTGCAATTAACATGCGTTATTATGTAATTGTTGCTCATGATCTGTTCAAACCACTGCTGAAAAGGCTCATGATCCACAAGAACCCATCTTGACGAGCAAACAGTGGTGGAAAAAGTACCGTTTTACTTATGTAAAAGTATCAATTCTGCAATGTAGAAATACTCTGTTACAAGTAAAAGTCCCGTATTCAAAATGTATTTGAGTAAAAGTACAAAAGTATTGGCATCAAAATGTACTTAAAACATCTTTTGAAAATAGCAGATCCACAAGCTCACAATGCGTCGCATTGCGACGCATTGTGAGCTTGTAGATCGGCTATTTTCAAATGGTCGAAATGTATATAGATAGGGCGGAAGTGGTTATTGTGTGTTTTGTGATAACAATCAAAATCTACAAAGTAACTAGTAACTAAAGTTTTCAAATAATTGTAGTGGCGTAAAAGTACAATATTTGGATCCGAGATGTAGTGGAGTAGAAGTAAAAGTATTGGAAATTGGAAATGCTCAAGTAAAGTACAAATACCTCAAAATTGTACTACAGTACTTAAGTAAATGTACTTAGTTACTTTCCACCACTGCGAGCAGACTTTTAAGTTCATAAAGATCTGAAATATTGGGACGTATATGAGCCCAATGTGCCATAGAAAAGGCAAACAAGTCTGCTTGGCAATGTGTCTGTACTATTAACTATTAACATGGTTTTAAATCATCAGCAACAGCATTCACAAAGATTAAGAAAAGTCATCAGAACAGCAATTAACTTGTATTGCTCATAGTGTAGCTCATAAGAGGCCCGCGTTAAGATTACCCTGTGCTTGGAAACATGGTGGTAGATTAGTCCTAATGTCTCCTTGAGCCATTAGGACATTAATCTTTGATCTCTGGAGTCGTTACCAACCGATACCAGAACCCAGACAAAAGAATTTGCATCAAACGGCCCTTGTGGCGAGAGAGAGGTTGGGCAGGTCAATGTCATTAAAGCACTCACTGGGGGAGCAGATTACCCTGGTGGCTTTATGTCTGGCAAACTGTCCCCTCCCAGGTGGCTTGAACTCCGGCTAACCAGCGTGTGTGTGTGTGTGTGTGTGTGTGTGTGTGTGTGTGTGTGTGTGTGTGTGTGTGTGTGTGTGTGTGTGTGTGTGTGTGTGTGTGTGTGTGTGTGTGTGTGTGTGTGTGTGTGTGTGTGTGTGTGTGTGTGTGTGTGTGTGTGTGTGTGTGTGTGTGTGTGTGTGTGTGTGTGTGTGAATAAGCGGACTAGGGCAAGATTAAGCTTTGGGCCAGTGACAGAGATTTATCTGCCGTGCAGTTGGAATCAAATCAACACACACAATGAACCAGCCAACTTCACCCACATATCGCGTAGCTGCCATAACACACATTAAACACTGTGACGGACATGTGGCGTTGATCTATTGGACGTAGCGTCGCGCGCTACGCCCGCTACATCACCATGATTCGATCATGGTGACGTGTAACCACTTTGTCAGCTTGGTGTCCCAGTTCACACTGGCTAGTGGATGACGCACCTTCCTGGCACACTTGTCCACGGCAATCCTGCGCAAGACTGGCTCATTGGAGGCAGTTTCATTGGCCAGTCGGGCTAGTCTTTCACCTTGCAGAGCTTTAAGCACTTTATTGAACAACTTGTCCTGAGTCACAGACCATCCAGTTTTGTTTACGTGTTCTTCTCAGTCATCAGGGGGTGGGGGGGGGGTTATCAGCCACAGTACGAGCAAACAAGACATGGCGTTCACATTCCTTCATCACACTCAGAGCTTTATGGTTGTCGTAGAGGGGAGCAGGTGTAGGTGTGACCGTTTTCCACGTCAATTAAAGTGTCAGACTCTAATGAGGAATCAGGTTGGCGACGGGTGACACTTTACCGCCCAGCTTATTTTGTATGTTGCTCTCATCGGTCATTGACGTCTTGTCTGTGTGTCTGTCTGTCTGTCTGTCTGTCTGTCTGTCTGTCTGTCTGTCTGTCTGTCTGTGTATCGCAGGGTGCTGATGGTGTACGAGGTCTGAAGGGAGGAAAGGGTGAGAAGGTAAGAGAAAGCAGACCACCGGTGGATTTACAGAAAGTCCACGATATGATCAGTTAACATTCGGACACCACTACAAAATAGAGTTATCACTATAATAGTACACTATTTAGTGAATAGGGTGGGAGTGATTTTGGATACAGATATTTTGAGATTCACAAAGAAAGTGCATTTGACTTTATTGTGGATGCATGCATAATGCACAGAGTGTACAAATGGAACCAAATGGACCCATGATTACGGGTCCATTTGGTTCCATTTGTACACTGCCAGAGTTAAATGAACACTGAGAATTTTACAGTGTAGTTTGGGGTTTGAGAACCAGTGCTTTAAGAGATGATGATGGTTTTCTATGGCAACAGAAACTGTCCTGACTGTCTGTCTGTCTGTCTTCCTCAAAATGTTTTTTTCCTGTCGTTTTCTTCCTCTGTCTTTGCTGTTTGTTTACCCGCTCCCAGGGCGAGGATGGATTCCCTGGCTTCAAGGGGGATATGGGCCTCAAAGGTGACAGGGTAAGAAATTCCTCCTTTTATTTTGTTTTTGCTCGATATAGCCGCTGCATCTTTGGCCCTCAAACCAAAACAAAGTTGGTAAAAGATCTGAACTGCTCAAGTTGTTGTTTTCAGTGCCCTGGCTGGAGTCTGAAGGTTGGATGTGTGTGTGTGTGTCCACCGAAAAAAATACTTTTGTTGGAGAAAATAAGACTCTGAGTGTCTCTGATTGTGACCTTGACTTAAACTAATGGCGTGGTATATCGACCACTACTTTTTGCTGTGGCTTCTAAAGCCGCTGTGACCACTGTGGAATTGTGGGTAATGAGCAAACATAAGGTTGCTGCTCCAGGTGGCAGCCTGGGCAGCGTTTGTGTGTGTGTGTGTGTGTGTGTGTGTGTGTGTGTGTGTGTGTGTGTGTGTGTGTGTGTGTGTGTGTGTGTGTGTGTGTGTGTGTGTGTGTGTGTGTGTGTGTGTGTGTGTGTGTGTGTGTGTGTGTGTGTGCACGTGCACGTGTGTGTATTACTATACTTGTGAGTGCCAAATGTCCCCACAAGTATAGTAGAATATTGTAAAATAAACAGACAATGTGAGGACCATTTTCCTGGTCAAACAGGAGTGTTTGATAATAAGGGGTCCCTCCAATTTCTTCTTTATCCCGCTGGCACCACTTTCCAATTACCTCTCCCTGTAGGAGCCAACGACCTCGAGACAAAAAGGGCAACGATTGTTAGGCGCGTCCTGCGGATTCCTTCCCACTTTAAACTGCATCCAGGGTTTATTCTGTCAAGTCATAGGAAAACCAGCGTTTACAGCGAGAAACATAAGGCTCCCTCACATCAAACATTAACCAACCAACCCCCCCCCGCCCCAATCCCTGGCAGTGGTGGAAGTACTCAGATTTTGGACTTGAGTAAAAGTAGCAATACCTCAAGTAAAAAAAAGTCAAAATCATACTTAACCCTTTCAATCCGGGAACACATCTGTGTCGTTTTAGATTTCTTTGGCTATTCAAAATTAGCAGGTCTACAAGCTCATAGCACGACACAGAGGGCGGCGCTATGAGCTTGTAGATCTGCTATTTTAGAAAAAATTTGAAAGTTTGTGCAAATCTTTGAATGTATATGTTTTTAAAGCGTTTTAAAGCGAACATATGTGTCCGATCCTAACAGTATGTTGCTGTATCATTGGTGCTCCAACCTTTTTCATGTCAAGGACCCCCACAATTATATGTATTTGGTCGCGGACCCCCATCTCAAAATATGTTGTTCCAGGGACCCCCAGAAGCATCGGAGTAAAAATCGCTTTAAAACATATATATATATTCAAAGATTTGCACAAATTTTCCAAGATGAAAAAAATAAATAGCGGATCTACAAGCTCATAGCACGGCGCTCGGTGCCGTGCTATGAGCTTGTAGATCTGCTATTTTTGAATAGCCAAATAAATCTTAAACTGACACAGATGCGTTCCCGGTCTTAATGGATTAAGTCAAAAGTACAAAAGTACTAGCATTAAAATATGCTTAATGTAGCAAAAGTAAAAGTACTCATTATGCAGAATGTCCCGTTTCAGAATATAATATAATATGCAAAAAAAGAATGTCTGCAGTGGAGTAGAAGTTTAACCTCTTAAATCCCAGCGTCCGTATTGTGGGGAAAGCTTTCACAGAAAATAGCAGACGCGCTGCGACGTGCTGTTGTGAGCTTTTTGAGCGATTTTCTCACAATAACAGAAAACTGAAAAGACACTAGCATAGAGCCCTGTGAGAATCCGCTCAACCATAATGGGGTTTTTAGGTGGATAAAGTATTATGGAAACACTCTGGTAAAGTAAAAGTACCCAAAAATTGTTACTCGAGTACGGTGTACTTGAGTAAACGTACTTTCCCCCACTGATCCCTGGCCAGGCTTTGTGCAGATGAGCAGAGGAAAGGACGAGGCAATCGATGGCAGTTTAACCCATTCAATCCAATGGCTATTCAAAAATAGCAGATATACAAGCTCATCCACGCTATGAGCTTGTAGATCTGCAAAAAATAAATAAATCGCGAAATGTTTTACTCCTATCTGTTTTTCTGGGGGTCCCTGGAAAAACATATTTTGAGATGGGTGTCCGAGGCCAAATACATATCATTTTGGGGTCCTTGACATGAAAAAGTTGGATCACCACTGATATAACAACATACAGTACTGTTAGGATTTAGAAAACTTTTTTAGATATGTATTCGGCCGCAGACCCCCATCTCAAAATATTTTGTTCCAGGGACCCCCCAGAAGCAAAGATTTTAGTTTTAAAATATATATATTCAAAGATTTGCCCAAATGTTCACGATTTTTCAAAAATAGCAGATCTACAAGCTCATAGCGCGGCACTCGGTGCAGCGCTATGAGCTTGTATATCTGCTAATTTTGTAAGAAATCTAAAATGACTCAGATGCGTTGCCGGATTGAGGGGGTTAAAGCTCTTCAGACCAGAGAGAGAGAGAGAGACATGGGGCTCCGCTCCGTCTTTCTGCGGAGATGAAGCAGATCTTGATGAAAGTGGAGGATTTGAGGAGAGGCCTCCTCCGCACTCGGGAGAGACGCTCTCAGCATGGACCAGAATCCAAATGGCTCATTTTCAAGCATGCTAATGGATGGGGGAGAGAGAGACAGACAGAGAGAGATGTGTGTGTGTGTGTGTGTGTGTGTGTGTGTGTGTGTGTGTGTGTGTGTGTGTGTGTGTGTGTGTGTGTGTGTGTGTGTGTGTGTGTGTGTGTGTGTGTGTGTGTGTGTGTGTGTGTGTGTGTGTGCATACGGCATACGTGTGTGTTCAATTTATCGTTTTGTTTGATCGGCCTGCATGTCCGTCAAGTACTGTACAGTCATGGTTGCATGATTTTATTTCCGTTTACTTGTTTTCCTGTGTGTGTGTGTGTGTGTGTGTGTGTGTGTGTGTGTGTGTGTATGTGCGCTGCGTGTGCCAGAGCATGTGTATGCGTGTGTGTGTGTTCTTGTGCTTGTGCAAGCACATATACAAGCCTTTAACTGGATCCCGTTCACGCACCACTGGGCCACAGTGGCGGTGGCTTGTTGTCGGAGTGAGTTTGTATGCTGTCATTTAGCTCGTGGCCTGCTAGTGTCTCTATATGAGTGCCGGAGAACGGCAACAGCTTACGGAGGGAGGCAATAAATGGACCCTAACAACTGCTATGTGGGGCAGACAGCCTTATTTGATTGTTCAAGCAGAGCTTCACAGCTGCTACGCACGCACTTGCGTTCTGAAAGGCGGCAGCTGCTACACAAAATGGATAGTTCTGTATGCTAACCAGAAGGAGTGGTTGGTTGCTTTTTGGTGTCAGGGGCTGCTGCGTCTGTGTTGTCATATAGCAGCGTTTTCTCAACCCTTTTTTAATTTCAAGAAGTCTCTGAAGCCAGATGGTCTCTGCCACAATCTTGGAATACTACAGAGAGTCTGTAATTCCACCCTGTAAATGTTGATAAATGAAACATTTATGCGGTGTTCACAAAATAAACTATTTTTAAAAATATGTTTCAAGCATATTTTTGAATTCACATTTCTGCTAAGCAGCAAGCTAGCAAGGCTTTTGCTAATTTGATTTCCAGTAGGATTTAAATATGTGGTGGCTGCACAGGTGAAACAGAAGTGGGGGAAGGTGGGGCATTCACGTTTTTTATACTTTTCAGAACTTTTGAAGAACAAAATGTTAGTCGGAAGTATTTGAAAGTTGTGGGAGCTAACACGTCCGTCTTGAGAGACTGCATTTCAATGACGGCTAGTATGATACGCATTAGGCTACAGACTGCCAGACTGCACTTCTTCTCACTTCATTGGAGGAGGCGGCTGTAAAAGTGGGCTTGATGCTAATCGGCAAAATGACTGAATGTATAATTCTCAACGAGGACTCGTATCTACAGTACCAACCAATCCTGTCAAAGGACAGATCCATCATCAGAGAGAGGATGATTTTAAGTACCTAGGGTCTCCTCCAGGTACTTACTCATAAAGGGCTAATAGCTTGGACAGCCTGCAACAAGCTAAATAAGATCTGGCAGTCAGGAAAGTCTCCAAAGCTACCGAGAATTCATGTTTTAGAGTGTTGAAAGCATCCTACTCTTTGGTCATGGACAATGAAGAGGGAACTTGAAAAGTGTCTCAATGGCACCTACTGTGCACGAGGCTGCTAATGTGAGTGCAAAACCTCTTCTGGAAAGACCATCCAACTAAAAGAGAGATACATGGAGACATACCACCAATTTCCACTACGGTCACCCAAAGACATGCTGTTTTTTTTCTGGACACACCGCCCAGATCATCTCTGACTTACACTTCTGGACACTTCCTTGTCCAACTAGATAAAGAAGGCCATTTACGTATCTAGACTGTGTCTCTAGTTATAGAGCAGTGGTGGCCATTTTCTGGTTCCATCAGACCCCATTAATTTTTCCCATAGAGATTTCCCAAAAATATTTATATCAATTAATTTAAGCCTCGAATCAAGCCATCCAGGATCCTGGTGAATCATGACCATAAAACATTTGATTCTGTGAAAAAAAAAAATGCAATATTTAATTATATGATATACTGTATTTAATAAATACCCTTTGTTTTGCGGTTTTCAATTATTGTTTTTCCACAGAATCAAACGTTTTATGGTCATGAATCGCCAGGATAATGGATGGCTTGATTCTAGGCTTAAAATAATTGGTATAAATATTTTTTGGAAATCTCAATGGGAAGAATGAATGGGGTCTGGAACGATGGAACCAGAAAATGGCCGCCACTGCTATGCCCTATTGATGGAGACACTGGCCTCCAAGTGAAGCATCTGGCCAAAGCAATGAAAGATAAAACCAGAGTAGCATGCTCGACTGTGGCTCGACGGATGATGAGATGATTTGAGAACCACTGACATGGAGCGCTAACGTTTTGTCCTGCCTTTCTGCTGAACAGGGAGAGCTCGGCCCTGCAGGACCAAGAGGAGAGGACGGCCCCGAGGGACCCAAGGGTCGCTCAGGACTCCCTGGAGACGCCGGTCCTCTCGGCCTCAGTGGGGAGAAGGTAAGGTCTTGTAATAATACGCAATCATTATATATACACAGTGGTTGGAAAAGTATATAAGGCTGAAGTGGTAATATTAATCCAAATCTACAAAGTATCTAGTGACTAAAGTTTTCAAATAATTGTAGTGGAGTAAAAGTACAATATTTGCCTCTGAGATGTAGTGGAGTAGAAGTAAAAGTATTGGAAATTGGAAATACTCAAGTAAAGTACAAATACCTCAAAATTGTACTTAAGTACAGTACTTGAGTACTTAGTACTTGGTTACTTTACACCACTGTAGATACATAATAAATACCAATACATTTAATGATAAATCTTTGTTTGGCAAGGTTACAGATGTAGTTGAGGATATTTATGGACCCATCTGCCAAAAACGGCAGATGGGTGGCGGGTATGTGTGGGACAAGGTCATGGTACTGAGGTGGCCTCCATTTGTCTCATTCACAGGGTAAACTCGGTGTTCCTGGACTGCCAGGTTACCCCGGAAGACAAGGACCAAAAGTACGTTCATATTTCTCGTTCCAGACGTCATTGTCATAGTTTTGTAGTGATGATGACTTTGGCTAAGTGACACATTCTGGAGGTATAAACCTTGTCACCTCCTGTACTGTGTGTGTGTGTGTGTGTGTGTGTGTGTGTGTGTGTGTGTGTGTGTGTGTGTGTGTGTGTGTGTGTGTGTGTGTGTGTGTGTGTGTGTGTGTGTGTGTGTGTGTGTGTGTGTGTGTGTGTGTGTGTGTGTGCGTGCGTGCGTGCGTGCGAAAATTTTTTATAAAATAAAAAAAATCCCTATTTTATACTTCATTGTTTATAAATATTGAAGCCAATGAAAAGTATTGACAAGAGCTTGTGTAAAACAGCTACTTTATTATTATATTATATATATTTTATATATATAAAAAATTGTGGACGTACAAGTTTTCCACCCGACAGTGACGATATCAAGGCCACTATACAGACCTCTTGCTGGGGCCATCCTTCAACTTGTGTCTCAGATCCGGCAGAGCTCTGGTATAGTTGCTGGACATGATTAAAGGCCTTCTGATCAAAGACTCTGGGCTTTCAAGCATGCCTTTCTTTTGGTGTCAGTCAGTCTTGCGATCCTCACACAGCAGCAGCAATCAGCTGATGCTGCTCCGGAATTCTGATGCCGCGACCGACCGGCGCTCTGCAGTACATGATAAGTCAGGGAGCTGTCAGGATTTAAGTAAGGCAGAGCAGTGAGGATATTGCAAGTGGCATAACGCTGAGATTTTCTTACGTTAATATAACATTAATATTAAAACATGAATGGGAAAAAAAAAAGAAATCTTTGAAACTTTGATGACAATGAAAGTATACTACGTTTGTTCCATTGATTCATGTCGGAACACAATCGATTGATCCATCATTATAATAAACATGATCTGAAAATGCACGCGGCAAATGGCTGACTCTCTCTCTCTCTCCCTCTCATTCTCTCAATTTCTCTCACACCGTCTCTCTTACTTTCTCTTCACTCTCACAGGGATCTCAGGGTTTCCAAGGTTTCCCTGGTGCCAACGGAGAGAAAGGAACTCGGGTATGTGTGCATCTACTTAATATTCCTCCCTTCCCCGACAGTTTGGGATCAATACACACACAGCACTGGTGGTGGAGACACACTGCTATTCACTGGTGGAAGAAGAACTCAATTTTTTAGGGTAAAAGTAGCAATACCACAATGTAGAGATATCATGTTACAATTAAAAGTATTATATTCAAAAATGTACTTGAGTAAAAGTATGAAAGTGCTGGCATCAAAATATACTTAAAGTACGGTACCGAAAGTAAAAGTATCATTACGAATAACCCTTTTCAATGTTTTCAAAATCTGTCAAATGCTATAACAGATCTACTATTTTTTGTAATGGACATAAGCAAGTAAAGTAAAAGTACCAAAAAAATGTACAGTACTTGAGTAAAATGTACTTAGTTACTTTCCACCACAGTTTGGGATCAATACAGACACACTCCTATTCTAGCCCCAGTTCTACCCACACAGGAAGTCAAATGTTGTGAAATGAAGACATCGAGACAGCAATAAAGACACTTATTTCCGTTACCTGTCACACAGATCATTTTTAAGAGCGATCAAATCCACCCAAACAAAACGATTCATCATGTTGTGGTACTCCTTGGGCAATGTTTAATTTTGTTTGTTCAATCGACGGATCATTACTGTGTGAGAAAAATGGCTTGTCAGAGAGAAAGCGTTTCACCTTCACAAAACATGATGGTTTCTTGTGAGCCTGATTCCCCAGGGCTGAGCGAATCGATGATGGCATTAGCATATTTTCACAACAGTTATTTGTACTTTTTTTTTTAAAACGCTCAAAACCATATTTGACTTTATGACTAATTAATGTAACATCATGCGACTGATGACTTGTTTGATCGATGTAATATTATCGTATTTTGCTGTTTGATTCATTCATTCTATTCTCACAAGCAAGTAAAGAATTCAGTATATATTCAGTTCAGTATAAGACCAGAATAGCAGAAAAGCTTATTCTCATCTATGTAATATAATGTATTATATTTGATGTAACTTAAAATAAACTTCTTTCAAATCAATGGCAACAAAAATGTCATTTCCTCAAGCCCAAAAGAGGCAGTTGTTCGCTATGTAATTGTTAATGCATCTGGCCTGACCTCGGTCAGAGCCAGCCAAGCAGGCCATGTATACAACCTGCCACTTGAGTATGATGGCATTTTGACGCTTGTATTCTTCTCTTCTCATACAGGGAACAGCTGGAAAGTCTGGTCCAAGAGGCCAGAGGGGACCAACGGTAGGTGTAATCTGTGTTGATATAGATTATCATTAATAAACAGTAATCTGTACTCATGATAGACATCACCTTTAAACTTTGACAAGACCAGCCAATGGCACAGCTTTCAAAGACTAAGAACGACTCTAGAGCCTCATTTATACTTGTGAAATGACTAATCTACAAGCTCACAACATGACGCATTGTGTCTCATTGTGACCTTGTAGATAGATCTGCTAATTTCGGCACGTGACGCCATGCTACGATGGAGTATAAATTAATCATAAGGGTCATACCTTCATAATTCTCATGCCTTCATGTCTCTACTGCTTATCTTATCTGATCTTGTCTGATCTGATCTTAAGGGACCTCGTGGAGAGAGAGGACCACGTGGACCAACAGGAAAAGCCGGACCAAAGGTACACACCATGATGTCATAGTTGATATTAATTAAATATAAAAAATGATGCTCTTCTAGTACCATTACTCTAGCATTACGAATGCTAGTTTAGTCATGCATTGTATTAGTTGATATGGCTCTGTTCTTCAGACGTTAGCCTTTGATCTGTTTGACCCTTTCTTGTTTATCTGCGTGTCTTCAGGGTACCTCAGGAAGTGACGGCCCACCAGGACCTCCTGGTGAGAGGGTATGTACTGAGCTGTGCTGTACCATCCATCTTTCTCACCACAACATTTCCGTTTCCAGTAGAGAAAGTCCGTTACTGATCAGCAATGTGTCGTTTGTTTCCATTTCAGGGTCTGGGAGGGCCTCAAGGACCAACAGGATTCCCCGGACCAAAGGGCCCACCTGTGAGCATAAACACATTCACCATTTGACCACAACATAAATAGATCACAGATTCAGATCGCTGCTGTCGGGATGGAAACCAGTTGATGTTTCTTTTCGTAAATTAATGCCCTACTTCGTCTTACAACAGTGACACACAAAAGTAGCGAAAAATATTGCTGATTTACAAACTCACAATGCGTTACACTGTGACGCGTTGTGACCATGTAGATCTGCTATTTTTGTTATTTTAGAAAAAAAGATGTATAAATATTGAACCAATGAAAAGTATTAACAAGAGTTTGTGACTAAACATAACTATGTTTGATCCATTGGAACACAGGTTTTGTTTTTTCCATTTCCACCTGACAGCAACAAAATAATGTTACCATTCTTTGTGGATGTCTGTGAATGTATATTACTGATCTTATCTGGAATGGGGGGGAAATCATTTTGTTTACCCGGTGATGTTTATCTTTTTCAGGGACCCGCTGGGAAAGATGGACTGCCCGGACACCCTGGGCAGAGAGGAGAGACTGTGAGTTCACTGCTAAACATTTAAATACACAATACAATCGACCGGGATGTTACTGTGGCAAGTTCCGCTGTTGACCCCGTATTCTACAAACGTTGAACCACTCCCAATCTTCCCTCTCCTCTAATCTGTCCCTCCACAGGGTTTCCAAGGCAAGACCGGACCCCCAGGCCCCCCCGGCGTGGTCGGACCTCAGGTGAGCGCGCGGCCATTTTGCCATCCCCTTGTCTATCCTGCTATCTATCCCCCCATTCTCTCCCCGTTCGTTGCGGATTTACAAGCCCTTATCGACGTCATAAATTACTTCATTGATCTTAACCTTGGGTGTCATGCGAGAAATAGGAATACGGCAAACAATCGCATTGATTTGGTGGCGCAGCTTTCCAACCCGTCTTTCCGTTGATTGTAAATCGCCGCGGCGAGCTGTTAAAAGAAAGATAAATCAAGCGCTGGAAAATGGCCAGTAACACACTGTTATTCATATTCATCTCAATAAGCACTAGAACCTGGCACTCGGCAAACACCACTCTGTCATTTATGACCTAATTTGTAGTTCTTATATCTTTATTTGTGTGAAGGAATAACACCATTAGTAATCATTTGCTGTTATTTGGATATAACAACCCTCTTTCAATGGGGCAGTTTCTCGTTGTTTGTTCTTTTGATGAAAGGGATTTACCCCGAAAATACGCCGATCTGCAAGCTCACAAAAGCAACGCGCTGTGAGCTTGCAGATCGGCTATTTTTGACGCATGACAACCCGTCGTACTACGGAACATCAATCCGGTTTCGGTCCCATGAGCCCTCGCTTCCAAAGTGTTGTTTAGCCACTTTGATTTTAGCAGTGGGCTGTTCATCCATTATGGATGCACATTTAACAGTCATTTCCACCACCAGCCGGCTCTGCTAATGCCAGCCGAGAGCACTGATGATGGGCGACTGTATGTGGCCTCCGTGATGAGCAGCAAAGCCTCCCACTCAACACGCACGCACGCTCGCACGCGCACGCACACGCACGCACACGCACACGCACACGCACACACACACACACGCACAAACAAACACTGCCTCCCTCTGCTCCCTGTAAAACATATGACACAATGAATACCTGCTTGTTTTGCTGTTTTATCCTCTTATCTCATCTCCTTTGAGCCCTTCTGGCTCGTTCTATTCATCACCCATCTCATCTCTTTGACTGAATATCCTATTCTATACTCAGTTCAATCAATGGATGGGTGGGTGGCTAGATGGATAGATGGATAGATAGATGGATAGATGGATAGATAGATAGATAGATAGATAGATAGATAGATAGATAGATAGATAGATAGATAGATAGATACCTGTAGATAGACGGATATATATATAGATAGATAGATAGATAGATAGATAGATAGATTATGTATTTGTTTTGAAAAAGGATAAGCTCCTTGAGATGCAGCATCTCGTTTTCGAGGGGATAGACACTCTCATCTCATCTCTTTGACTGAATATCCTATTCTATACTCAGTTCAATCAATGGATGGGTGGGTGGCTAGATGGATAGATGGATAGATAGATGGATAGATGGATAGATGGATAGATAGATAGATAGATAGATAGATAGATAGATAGATAGATACCTGTAGATAGACGGATATATATATAGATAGATAGATAGATAGATAGATAGATAGATTATGTATTTGTTTTGAAAAAGGATAAGCTCCTTGAGATGCAGCATCTCGTTTTCGAGGGGATAGACACCTGTAGATAGATACCTGTAGGTAGGTAGGTAGGTAGGTAGATAGATACCTGTAGGTAGGTAGGTAGGTAGATAGATAGATACCTGTAGGTAGGTAGGTAGGTAGATAGATAGATACCTGTAGCTATCTATTATGGATGGATGGGCTGATGACGGGTGGGCGGTTGGATGGATGATGGATGTATAAGACAGACATTGGGACAGACAGACCTTTATTGATCTCGAGGGAAATTCGGTGGTCAAAATGTGTAACATTTTATCGACCCCCCCCCCCCCCCCCCCCACCACAGGGACCAACAGGTGAAACTGGACCAATGGGAGATCGGGGCCATCCTGGACCCCCAGGCCCACCTGGTGAGCAGGGACTTCCTGGAACGGCAGGCAAAGAAGGAGCCAAGGCGAGTCTCTTCTTTTCGCTTTGAGGCGTTACAGTGATTACATAATAAAGCGTGGGATAGTGATGTGAGAAGAGCTGCTAAATAAACACTTTAATTTATTTAACAAATGGCAGCAATTCAACATCCTTTCCATTTTAATTGCCTAATTATTATTACTTCCTAACTTAGCATGTCGTCGCTGTCAGGCAGAATCCTTGTATTTCCATAATTGAAACTTTGTTTGTGTGTGTCACAGAAAAAGATGTGTAAATACCTGATAATTCTACAAGCTCACAACATGTCACATTGTGACGAGTTGTGAGCTCATAGATCGGTGTGTTTATGAATATTGAACCAATGAAAGGCATTAACCCATTAAGACTGGGAATGCATCTGTGTGTCATTTTTAGATTGCTTTGGCTATTCAGCAGATATACAAGCATTTTTCATGTCAAGGACCTCCAAAATGATATGTATTTGTCCGCGGACCCCAGCCCCCATCTCAAAATATTTAGTTCCAGGGACCCCCAGAAGCAAAGATTTGAGTTAAAATGTATATATATATATACACGATTTTTCAAAAATAGCAAATCTACAAGCTCATCGGTGCCACACTGTGAGCTTGTATATCTGCTTTTTTGAATAGCCAAATAAATCTTAAAATGACACAGATGCGTTCCCGGATTGAATGGGTTAACACAAGCTTGTGACTAAATAACAGCTAAATCGGATTCATTGGAACACGGGTTCTTTATTTTACATTTCCCCCAAAAAAATACCGTTTTGGACATACAAGGTTTCACCTGACAGTGACAATATACACCATCATCACCATCAATGGTACAGTAGTACTGTATACTCCATCCCTGTAAGATACACCATTAAAAGGACAAAGGGATTCACAGTCTTGTGTTTTATTCTGCAGGGCGACCCTGGACCTATCGGCCCAGCCGGCAAAGACGGTCCTCCTGGTCCCAGAGGTTTCCCCGGAGAGAGGGGTCTGCCCGGCCCGATGGTGAGTGCCGCTCTGGGGCTCGGTTCCCCCATCCAACGGCATCGTTATTCACACACAGATCCCGATCTCTCTCAGTGGCCTCGTTTCCTCTCGAGCGGAGCAGTGGGTCCTGACAGTTCAAACGCACACGCAATCCTCATTATTTTGTGGGGCTCCACCACTTGTTAAAACGTACACAAGCACACAGAAATAGATTTTGACTTAGCTCTGGGATGCAGAATTAACCCAGGGCACATGAAAGACGGATTGCTCCCCCCAATCCTTTGTAAATCTGATTCTTTCATTGAGGTTTTTTTGTGTTTAGTTTGTTCCTTTAAGCCCGGCAGCATTGCTTCAGAAGAAGTCAACAATTTATCGGCTTGCCGAAACCGAACAAGTTCTCTGTGGGCATATGATTTATATTCGATGCAGCTCTGCTTTGGGGCGCCGAAACGTTAGACCCCACCCACCGAATGCGATGCTGGAACGGTGATTTTGGCACCTGATCTGACTGTGGGAAATAAAACTAAATGACAAGCACTTTACATTTCTGACCGATCACACACGATGTTCGCATTGGTGTCTCTGCAGTGATGTTCGGCTACCTTCGAAGATTTTGGAAGTGCAAGAAGTGCCGAAAAGGCATTGTGTTTGATTGTTTTCTCCCCATTTACGTAATTTTGTTGTCATGACACTGCCAAACTTTGTTTCCGCAAGACGTATGCTGCAGCCATTCGCCAGTTAAACCCTATACTTACCTGACCGGAGTACCCCAGGGCTCTATACTAGGCCCCCTCCTGTTTTTCCTCTACACTAAATATCAATGCCGAAAATAGTCAACCGGCAAGCTTAAAACGCATCACGTTGTGAGTTTGTCGATTGCCTATTTTCGCCGAATGTTCACCCCAGAATAGTGACGCTACGGTTCAAGATTTTAAACCGTACTCTTGCAAGACTCCACTCTGAACGTTGTGTTCATCTTTCTGTTCATACTGTATAGACATTTTTGGAAGTCAAACAAGTCTGGTTAAAGTTACCGTAAAAGAAAAAAAAGTCCAAGGCACTCTTCTTCCGGCAATAAAGTTTAAAAAGCCTTTATTCAGTGGCTATTTTATAATGGAAATGTTTAAAAACAGTACATGGTAAGAAAAAGGCAAACCCACGCGTAGCAGCAGCAGCACAACAACCTTCTGCAGGGCGTGAAGTCAGTCTGCCCGAAAGGAAGACCGGTGTCTTTCCTCAACACGTTTGTTTTTTCTAAACCTTCATTTTTCTCTCACTCTTTCAGGGAGCTCATGGTCTGAAAGGCAACGAAGGCCCCAACGGCCCACCTGGCCCTGCTGTGAGTACCGACCTTCTTCTCTCATTCTCCTTCTCTTCAACCTTCTGCCTCCAGCTGTCTTTCTCTCTGGGCCATGTTCCCACCACCAGCTCCACCAGGCTGGCTTACATAACATAATGATATGCACATCTTACATAACACCAGTTTGACCTATTTGATTCTGTAGCTTTTTTTTTCCTGATGTCAAGATTCTGTTTTTAACATTGAAACTATTATTGTCTAGTCATGATTCTGCCTGGTTAATCATTTTATTCAGCTTATTTAACCAATTAAAACGTATATATACTTAGTTGAGTAAGTATAAGACTATACAATGTACAATGACTATACTCCTTTTTTCCCTCTACACAAGTGGTTTTCAACCCTTTTCATATCAAGGTCCATTATTTATTGGACGTTTGAGCCACGGACCCTCAAATTGATGAGATTTAGCCTCTCAGACCCAAGACTTAGAATATTTTGTTATCGTTGGATAGGATTTCGTCCACAATTCCATGTTGTATTGTTGTTGGTACCATTAGGAGAGATAACAGGCAAACGTTGATTCAATTAACAATTATTTAATTAAGTAATGCAGATGTTTAACAATAATTTAACTCTTGAGAGTGTAAAATTTCATTTTACACTCTCAAGAGTTAAAGATCTAATAAGGGTCCATTTGGTGACCAACTCTCCATCATTTAGCTGGGGACCACCTGGAACCCCCTCAAGGACCACTGGTGGTCCCCGGACCACTGGTTGAGAACCACTGCTCTACACTAAAATATGTTCGCCAAAAATATCATTTTTTGATCACCCCCAAATATGGACGCTCATGTGGTTATAACCTTGCAACTGTACATGTTTTCTGTGTAGGGTTCTCCTGGTGAGCGTGGTGCTGGTGGCCCAGCTGGACCTACCGGTCTTCCTGGACGGCCAGGACCTCAAGGACCCCCCGGCCCGTCTGGAGAGAAAGGTGGACCGGTAAGGAGGATAGTCTGTCTCGGAGCTTTCACAGAGACATAAATGTGATAGAACGTTCTGTACGGTTTCACTGCTTTCATTTAAAATTCACAGCATATTATATTATTTACACCAGTGGTTCTCGAACGTTTTTAATTTCAAGGACCCCCAGTTTGGTATGCAATAAACCACGGACCCCCATAAGTCTGAGAGTGTACAAATGGAACCAAATGGAACCTTAAGGTTCCATTTGTACACTCTCAGAGTTATAGACCCATAAAGGTCCATTTAGTTCCTAACTATCAATCATTTAGCTTGGGACCCCCCTTGGAACCCACTCAAGGAGTCCCCCAGACCCCATTTTGAGAACCACATATTTTCCACAGAAGTCCATTTCAACGTGACTGAAATGTTCTGCAATGAATTCACGTTTTGTTAGGGAGAGAAAGGACCTCAAGGCCCGGCTGGTAGAGACGGTATTCAAGGACCTGTGGGTCTGCCAGGCCCTGGAGGACCCCCCGGACCCCCTGGAGAGGATGGCGACAAGGTGCGTATGATCCTGCATGATGTCAAACTGTAGTCTGTTTAGCAATACTGAATAGCAATACAGTATAGTTGTTGTATAGTCAGTCTGCATGAATATAACAGTGAAGGATCTCGCATACAGTGGAGACACTTAAAAAACGCCCAGCTTTCAACCGATTCAGGAGCCATGCGTTATCTGCAGCACGTTTCAAGGTGTCATTGAGAGCTGTCTTTTGCATCTGAACGACGTGGAAGGCCTAACTTTATACTGAACTTAAGTTACACCCTCAACATGACGCACAGCAATTTAAACAGTGTTACAATATTGCACCTCCCCTTCTTGCCAAAACAGGTTTGACTGTGAAGTCATCCTTTTATATGTTAATTGCATCACCTTCTCAACTACTGCTTGTGACCGGAGTGTGAAGTTTTATTCGTGTGAAAAAGACAGAAAAACGTTTTGTACACGGCAGAAGCACACACAGTTAAGAGACTAAGCATGATTCATAATTTCTCTCACCTCTACTACGACGTAGGGTGCCTGAGATGATTGACAGGCAAAGTTCCTCTTGATTGGCATGTATGCTATTCATTTATATTAATGTGTACACATGGGTGAGTGAGAGAGAAAGTGGTGTCCCATCAGAGTATTGTGTGAGAGATGATTCCTTTGCAATTTGTGAAATGCTTTAATGTGTGTGATGCACATGCTCGCGCACGCGCACGCACACACACACACACACACACACACACACACACACACACACACACACACACACACACACACGCACACACTCAAGACAAAACATTTGCGGAAAGATCAACTTTAATACCTTTGAAGAATGCCTTAGTGTTCTTAGTTCTTAACTGGCCTCAAGGCTCGGTCCCTGCGGTGTAGAGAGAGGGACATGGGGGTTATTTGCCATGCAGATAACAAGGATCTCACAAGCTAACGTTTACAGAGACTCAGACGTTTTCTCATTATAAGTCCTGTCCGGAGGGAATGGGCAAACTCCAAAGCCTTTATTAAGCAGACTAATTGTGTTTCAGTACAACACAGGGCTGCCACCTGAAAGGATTTACTTTGAGTCGGAGTCAATATTTTTTTTCTCCACACCTTTCCAAACACCCACATAAGTGGCTTTGAAAATGGGCCGCTATGGTGAGAATCGTGATGTTCTTTTCTTTCCTGCCTGGACTATAGTGGTGCAAACAGGTTGGTTGTCAACACGATTCTTTTTTGGCCGCTGGCATCGCGAATGACTCACCTCGAGTGTCAAGCCCCCCCCTTCAGTCGTGAGTTATACTTATACCCCCGTATCAGAGAGGCTGACAGGACGTGTCGTCGCTGTCAGGTAGAAACCTTGTATGACAAAAAACGTTACTTTTTAGGGAACGGAGAAAAAAAGAACCTGTGTTCCGATGGATCCAGTGTAGTTATTATTTAGTCACAAGCAGTTTTTAATAAAAAAAAAATCTTTATATAACAAATAAAAAAATGCTATTACAGATAGTACATGCACATCCAAAAGTGAATTTCAGGATACAAAAATAATACAGTACAGAAAAATACATTTTAATGTAGGCAGCGTAGTGTGTGTTGATATGTTACCTTCTGTTCCAAGTAATGCTTGATCAAAAATCTAATCTTTGTTCCTTGTGTGCCTTTTTAACATGTCAATCAATGTCCTGTGTGTGTGTGTGTGTGTGTGTGTGTGTGTGTGTGTGTGTGTCATCTTCAGGGAGAGCTTGGAGAACCAGGTCAGAAGGGAGGCAAAGGCGACAAGGGAGAACATGTGAGTGATTATTCATTTCATTAGATGTTACTGTTAACTTGAGCTTTATTCTTCGTTATAGTTTCAGTGACTAAACAGGCATGTCTTGTGGACAATAACAAGGGGTATAAGGTTAATACACTGTTAGTGAACCTTGACTACTTTTACAGTAGTCAATACTTTTAATTTAACTGTTGAATATACTGTTAATATACTGCTAGTGCACTTTGACTACTTTTACTGTACATCTATACCTGTTAATAGCTCATACGCCTTGCTGATTGCCTTGCAGAGGGCTATAAGCAAGAGTTCTGTTAGTATTATGGTATTTATGGTACTTTATCCCTAATCCATGTTTGCTACTACCTGCTTACACTTTTTCTTTTTTATTATTAGTATTATGACTCTTTACTCCAAGCGATATGTTTTCCTGTATCTGTGCTGTGTTTCATAACCGCGGTACTGCAATGAGAACTGAGTTTCCCTCCCAGGATCAATAAAGGTCTCCATCCATATATAATTGATTGACTATCGAGTCCATTCACGCTTTAATGTTGTGTTCCTGTCCTCCTCTCTGCTGCAGGGTCCCCCCGGTCCTACTGGGCCTCAAGGACCTGTCGGAGCTCCGGGTCCCGCTGTAAGTGTGTCCGTTCCGGTCCAATAGAGTCCACATTAGTATTGAACCCCTCAACGCTCACCTCACTCACCTCATCTATTTCCTCTTTTGTCCGTTCCTTCTCTTCCTCCCCGGGCGTGCAGGGCGCCGACGGCGAGCCAGGTCCCAGAGGTCAGCAGGGTCTATTTGGACAGAAGGGAGATGAAGGATCCAGAGGCTTCCCCGGACCCCCAGGCCCCGTCGGGCTGCAGGTTAGGGGACAATGAATGGGACACGAATGCTAAAAGTGTGATTTTTCATCTTCGAGGATTATAGCGGAGACAATAGTATTCAATTCCTTTTTTCGTTTAAACTCTTACAGGGTCTGCCTGGTCCCACCGGCGAGAAAGGTGAAACTGGAGATGTCGGTCAAATGGTAAGAGTTATGACGACTTGTAATACATTGTGATGTTTTCGACGATAGGTCATACAGAGCATGGCCAGTACACGTTCTTTCTTAAATGCTTTATTTGTCGGGGACAATGCACAACACATGATATTGTACTAGAGATAGCTAGGAGCTCATATCTGTAGTCCCTGGGTGGGCGTCGCCGGTAGCATATACATTCTAAGCATTGATTGTCATTTAAAACATGTAAACTTAATCGTAATAGAATTAAAGGCACATCATTTTAATGTAATGTAAACATGATCACAATAACAGTTCATACACAGCAATAATTGAAAACGCAAAATGCTTCTAAGGACTTCTACATACTGTGTGTAGAAGTAATGTGTTTACCAATGAGACTCTCACACTTGACCTCTGTCTCCCAGGGACCACCTGGCCCTCCTGGACCCAGAGGCCCCTCCGGACCCCCAGGAGCTGATGGCTCCCAGGGACCCCCAGGTGGTATTGGAAACCCAGGTGCTGTTGGCGAGAAGGTACAGAAATGTTCACTTATTAATGTCTACACTTATAATGGATGGATTGCATGCAAGCCTACAGTATACTCATGGACAAAAGCTCTCAGTCGCCATTTCAGTCATTTGGATTTCATAGAATCCAACATGTGTTTTTATCGTCTAACTCTTGGCTTCCGCTAAAGGATGATTTATTTGTACTGTTGTTCGCCGAAGATCACAATGCGGCTGGCAGGCAAACCCATGGCAAACCCATGTGGCTGGCAAAGTCAAGCATGTAATAGATGTTCACGTTATTTTAAGATTAAAGAGTATTTGAATTGGTCAAACTAGCAATAGAATACATGTTCAGAAGCATCTTCCATAAACCGTAATAGTCTTGGACATTTCATAAAAGCAAAAGTTAAAGCCTCAGTCTGCCAGTTCTTCAACTGGTGGCTGTATGTAGAAAAGCAGAAACATAGGTTTAGAATGATAATACAAAAACATCATGATTGTATCGTGGTGCTAATAGTTTAGGAGTGATAGTTTTGTGCGCTACTTTCACGCTGTTTCGCAAATCACAGATTGGAACTTGGCCTAACAAAAGTTTTCAGTCGTGACTTATTTTATTTTTATGCTTTAGTCCCTGAGTACTTGTATTATTATTGTTTAAGTGTAGCTCTGCTCCTCAGCGCTGTGTACCAAGTAATAGAACACGCTGTACTGGTTTGTGTTTAGACCAGAGTACAAACAACGTCTGTGTTCAAAATGGTTAAACTATTCTAGCAAATGGATCTCACTACAGGGAAGGCGCTGTGACTTCCACTGTGAGATAAATGCTTTGTTTATCACTTTAGCGATGTTTTATAGCACGGCCTCAGTGCGCCAGCAGCGTAATTGTCAGTTTGAGTGCCTGGTTGTAGTCGAAGATTGTGACTGATTCCTTTTTGCAAGGCTTTTGCCGCTATTAATATTTGATGCGGCTACGCCATATAATTCCCTTCCCTTTTAACCGGGACTGGATCAGTTCCTCCGGTGTGGAGTGACAGACGTGTAGTGACAGTCTAATGGGGGGCTTGTCCACCGGAGCTGTCGCCGTATGGAGATGAATAAACACTCAGGCGAGGCACCGACTGTACGTAAAAATGCTAAGATGCCGGATCCATTATTGAACACAGCTCTTAACCCTTTCAATCCGGGAACGCATCTGTGTCATTTTAGAGTTTAGCTATAGCCATTATTTTATACTTTGGCTTTTCAAAAATTGCAGATATACAATGAGCTTGTAGATCTGCTATTTCTGAATAGACAAATAATATCTAAAATGACAGAGATGCGTTCCCGGGACTGAATGGGTTAAAAAAAAAAAAAGCTCTTATTTGTGCTTTGGCTTTTCATTACGAAAAGCCTCTGTCTTTTGGCAGTGGTGGCCGTGGCCCGACTACACACTACAGCGCACTTCCACTCTCAGCACTTTTCTCTCGGTGGCGGCGGCGTGATTTGTTTTATCTGGTCCAGTCAATAGAATCACCTTCGCCCTCCTGGAGAAACGTCCCCGCGGACGGTCCTGTCCATCTCCTTCGGCAAACAACAGCCTCACCTCAACACACTACAGTTGCTCATTCAGCTAATCTGGCGTTCAGCTGATCCGGCATCTTTCATTAGATGGCCCTGGCTGATGCTATACAGGCCCCCTGAATGCATCTGCGATGAATGAGCCCGCTATCTTTCATACTCACTATAATGTTCTGGCTCTCAACAGATTTTAACGGCCTGCCCCGCATATTGATTGATAGTGAGTGGAACATTTTAAAGATGGAGTTAGGGCTTGTGCACAGCTTCTCGGAGATGCAGCATACTAACTGTATTATGAGGATACAGCATACTGTGTATGGAGGATACAGGATATACTGTGTGAAAGGGAGTTCCACCGCACCTCAAACCAGGCTAAAAGGCAGGTCTGGTGGTGCAGCACATGCAGCAAAAACAATGAAGGCACTGGAGCCTTTTATTGAAGGTGCAACTACAAGGAATTTTCATTCAAACCTTTATTTATTCTTGAAGGGACATTAATGTTGCCCTCATTTACTGTGTCATCGAGATGCAATAAAGTAAAAAAAAATCCAAAAGAAATCAAACAATTACTAATAGAATACAATTTCTCTCTTACACATAATGGGTAGGTCTGCATTCAAAGTTCTAAATTGACAATAGTTATAGAAGAACTGATCTTCCTCCTCTTAGTAGTTCATGCCAAGCGGCTGGGGCACAAATACAAAAGTCTGTTTTACCCAATTCAGTCTGTACTCGCGGGGGCTCCTTAAGAGTAACAATGTTTCGATGTCTCACTGGTACATCTTCATCAGGTCATAACAATGACCTCATGAAGATTTTTACTGCACCTTCAATATAAAAGGCTTAAAATCGTCTTGAGTTGCTCCAGTGCCTTTTGTTCTCTTCACAGCGTACTGAGGACTTGTTCATTTCCTTCACATACAGGCAAAAAAAACACAGTCATGCGTTTAAGCAGCCATATGGGGCGCTGGGAGGGTACAGTACATCTTGGCAAGCAAACAAGCATGAGTTGGGAAGGAGGCCAGACTGTGTGATTTTGTGTGGTTGGTGTTAATCAGTTGAAGATATGCTTGTCAAAGCACAGGTCGGCCCAGCTTGGTACCTGCTCAGCCTCGCGGCTGAACTCCTGCTCCCGCACTGTCCTGTCTGGTTGACAGTAGGCCATTTGTAATCAGGCCATGGAGCCCCTTTTGATGGGCTTTTGAATTTGAATTTTTAAAAAAAATCTGGAAACCCAACCTATACTCCTCAGTGTTAATTTAAGTCCGGGAGTTACAGACCGCAAGGGTCCTTTTGATTACATTTGTGCACTCCCGGAGTCACAGACCCAGTTACAGAGTCTCCTAATTGTCAACCATTTAGCTGGGGACGCCCTACGGGTCACCAGACCCTACGTTGAGAGCCACTGGCGTAAGGCTAACATTTTCTCTTGTATGGCAGACTGCATATCTATCATCTATAAGCCTCCCAACAGAGATGGTACAGGCGGTACAGTAGTACAGTATGTGACAGTGAATAACGATGGCACCCATTGCGTATAGGCGAGGCGAGCCCCACAGGGCTGTGGTCTAATAAGACAAGAGGCAGAGATATATGGGGCAGAGTCCATGGATAACCCCAGGGTCAAAATGCCTCCTGCCCCCAGCAGCCACCCTATCTGACCGCACTTGATAGATTGAAATCTGTTGTGTCATCTCTTTCTGTCACCCGGGTGACCCAGGACACTGTCTGGGACAGTGCAGGCTGCTGTAATATAATATGAAGAGTTTTTTTTTTTTTTGTTAAACGTTGCTAGATCATCAAATAAGCTGTGTGATACAGCAGTGTGATATACTATATACAGCCTCTTATATTTAATGTATTTCTCTCTTTCTCTCTCTCTATCTCTCTCTCTCTCCAGGGAGATTCTGGTGAAACAGGAGAGCCAGGCCTTCAGGGAGAACTTGGCCCACCGGTGAGTGATTTCCATCTGTCACCCGCTATTTTTACAACATAGTCGGCTAACAAACTAGGACATTATATGGATCTCTGGATCCACGTGGCTCCGATGTGGATCTCGGACATCCTGTGAGATCAGCTATTATGACGTCGGTCGTCTATGACGTATCTATGACCTACTGTATGACTACAAATTTGGGAAAGGTTTCAGACCGATCACATACAGTACCCACTGACATCCATTATACAATTATTTAAAAAAAGTAATTAAAGTATAAAACATATTATGTGAAAAATTATTTAGTTAATGAATCAAATAATTCATTTTGGCACTAATAGGTCCAGTGGTTTGTGAGATTAGTACCGGACAGACACACAAGACCCTGTCATAGATGGCATCTTGCAGAGCCGTGCTGTAAACAAATTATCAAAAATCTAAAACAATATTACCATAGACTGGCAGAAGTACAGAAGTGCAACAACAATAACCAACAACAATAACCTCAACCGACTGCCAGTCAACAGAGAAAAGCACAGCATTAATTTGAATGACAAAAGCATATTACGACAGCAGCTTTTCCATTTCTCATAATAATCCGCGGAGCTATTTCTCCACGTTGACATTGTGTTTTCACATCTACTTATGTAAATAATAATAATCCCTGCACATGCACAAAGACCCTGTTGTCTCTTTGAACAACACGACATGCTATAACGTGCTATGTTTCCCCATCCCCAGGGTGCACGAGGAGAACGCGGAGAGAAAGGAGAGGGTGGTCCCGCTGGCTCTGCCGGCCCCCCTGGGCCCAAGGGTCCACCTGGAGATGACGGTCCCAAAGGCAGTCCTGTAAGTTTCAGCTCCTTAAAGGAGTGACATTGCTTGCATCTAACATTGTGAACCCTAGCGCCCCTATTCTGGGGGTGAAGGAGAGGATCAAGTATAGAGCCTTGGGAGACCCCAGTCAACCTAGTACCGTCTATAGGGTTTAAGTGGTTATTAGCTCCTCCGACATAAACAGATCAGGCATAGCAATGTAAATTGGTGTTGTAAATAATGTTCAAAAATAGAGAAAATTGCAACAGTGATGCAACAATGTGTAAAATAGGGCTTACCGTGTTGGTTAATGTATGCCTTTAATGCGTTCGCCTTTACATAATGCAACTCTTGTTGTGGACTTTCAGGGTCCAAGTGGTTTCCCTGGTGATCCTGGCCCCCCTGGAGAGACTGGTGTGGCTGTAAGTAATACAGAAAAATCACAACAATTCTGTATTCTATTTGAGAATTTGAGAATATGGATGAAGTGGTGCAACATCAACATTCCGTTCATTCTTCACGCAGGGTTTAGACGGTCCGCCCGGCGACAAGGGAGATGACGGAGAGGCTGGTCAAGCTGTAAGCAACTTTTATCTCTTTTTTTTATCATGAATTGTTATTGTACTTCAATCAGGAATTTGCTTAGACCAGGCCTTAATGACTTGAATCCATCCCTTCTCTGGGAAGGCAAACATTCGGCGGAAATAGCCGATCGATGTAGATCGGCTGTTTTCGCCAAAGATATTTAGTGTAAAACAAAAAACTCGAAGGTAAGTGGTTAACGCAGTTCAGGAGGTAGAGCATTGGGTCATGTGGGAATCGCAAGGTTCCTAGCTTCGATCCTGGCCTCACAGTGTCCTTGAGCAAGGCAATTCTCCCCCAGACACTGCTCTGTAGACAGACAGAGGCCAAATTCCAGGTGTGCAAATGCACTTGAATGTACAATCAATGAATGTCCTCTTTCACCTTCGCACAGGGTTCACCTGGACCTACCGGAGAGTCAGGTCCCTCAGGCCCACCAGGAAAGAGAGTAAGTGCCTGTGTGCTATTCTCGTTTTTTTCTTTTTAACAAATATTAACAACTGCCAAATGCTAATGTTTACTTCCTGGATAGCAGTGTGTTCATTTCTGTCTCCCTCGCTCTTTTTCACAGGGACCCCCTGGAGTTTCGGGACCCGAGGGAAGACAAGGAGAAAAAGGAGGAAAAGTAGGAAACGCTCACGGCTGTGACGCCAGTACAATTCTCTATATAGATATAGGTTGTCTCCAGTGTGTTTCGTAAACAGAAGCTGTAGCGAGCGCTGAAGATTGTTTATACGTCTCCCGTCTCTTTCTTGCTCAAAAGGGAGAGTCCGGTATGGAAGGTTCCCAAGGAAAGACGGGTCCCGTCGGCCCACAGGGATCGCCTGGCAAGCCTGGATCTGAAGGGCTGAGGGGTATCCCTGGTCCCGTCGTAAGTATATATTATTTGTTTTCCCCATAGCATCACATTTCACGGTCCCACGAGAAAAGGTAATCGGGTACGGGTGACGAGGCAGGCGGTATAGCGGGAGCTTGAAGGTGAACGGTTCCAATAAAGGACACGGCATGTTATTCAACAGAATCTAGCATCCTTGAGGGAGATGAGCGAAAACATGATCTGATTGCTATTTGTGTGCAGGGAGAGCAAGGGCTGCCTGGTTCAACAGGCCCAGACGGACCCCCAGGACCCATGGTGAGTACAAATACCAATGCTCTTTCTCTGCTAATAATCATTGCTGTCAGGCAGAAACCTTGTATCTCCATATTTCATTTTTGTGTTAGTTAATGCCCTTACTTCATTGTACAAATGTGCTGCGCCAAAAAAAAAACTGCAGATCTATAAGGTCACAACGCATGAGCTTGTAGATCTGCCATTTTTTGAAAAATGATTAAAGAGAAGAAAAGAAAGTGGTTGAGTGTGGTTTTTATGAATATTGAACCAATGTGAAGTATCAAGGAGAGCTTTTAGAGACAAGAGAAATAATAACCACATTGGAAACATTTGGAACACAGGTTCTTTTTTTGCTTCCATTTCCTGAAAATGTACGGTTTTGGACATACAGGGTTTCCACCGACATCGCCAATATGCCTTTACTCCCTCTCTCTCTCTCTCTCTCTCATCTGTTAACCCACGCCTCACTGCTTTCTCTCACAGGGACCACCAGGATTACCTGGTATGAAGGGCGACTCTGGTGTCAAGGGAGAAAAGGTGAGCTATTTTTGTTGTGCTGTTGTGTTTTAATTGTGACTGATTGTAGCTGTAAGCTAAAGGCCCTTACACACCGGGAGCATTTATTTTGAGTGATTAATTTGCATTAATTTAAACTTGCTTTTTGTGTTATGAGTACACACAGAAAACAAATATTACGATATTATGATAAAGCAACACAAATCATTTTCATTCAAAACAAACCAAATAAAAGCATGAACCTGTATGAATGAGGCGTCACCAAATTCATAGTTTCATTTGAAATATTTGCCTATACGTGAATTAAAATAGACAAGGCGCGCAGTAGCAACATTTTAAGAGAAAACTGAACAAAACAGCTGATTAAAGCATTGTAAAAGGGTATTAAAAAGTAGATTAATACACGAATATACATCAAATGGACACATTAATACACACATACATTTTATGTCGAACACTGTGCATGGTCCCTTACAGATAAAGTTTAATAGAAAATAATTAATAAAATGCTCATCTCGTGCGCCTCCGCAAAGAAATTAATTGGGAAGTAGTCGAGCGTTTTTTTGACACGTTTACATACAGTAACATGAATACAGGTGACTAATGACTCTGCTTGCCCACCAATTTGTTGTGTAATTAGTTTGCCCCTAGCCAGTGTGTCATGGTAATAAGAGGGAGGGATTGCTGGGTTAATGTGAGATGTGATGGCTGTATTGACGGTGTTTTTCTCTCCTCCCCCAGGGCCACCCCGGTCTCATCGGCCTCATCGGACCACCAGGTGAACAGGGAGAAAAGGGTGACAGGGGTCTTCCCGGTCCTCCGGGACAAGCTGGACTCAAGGGAGACAATGTGAGTTCACGAATGCGTGACCCCCCTTAACTCCTTGTGTCCTTAAGCCCAGTTTATACTTTGTCATACGATAAATCGCTCTCATGCGATCTGCAGCCCAAAATACTCACAAGCTTGAGCTGTACACATGAAAGTTTCAGGCTGTATACATGAATACGGGCGGTCCTGAACATTACAGTCTTTGTGAACTTCCCGTTTGTAACCTAAAATAAAGATGCCATAGTATCCATCAGTGGTGTCACACCTAAGCATTATCTAGTGGAAGTGTGTTTGCGACATGTTCACCAAAAAATGACATATTTTGAACTGAACATTGCTGCAGTATGAGTTTCAATGAGATTTCCAGCTGAAAATATGTCATTTTTGTCAAGCAACACTTATCGAAAGGGTTCGCGGGGTGCTAAAGCTACAAGATACCTACTCTGCTGATTGTTTTGTGATGTCACTGACCTACTGTATCCTTGGTATCTTTATTCTATGGTGGTTTGAAACCGTTGTACTACTTGTAGTAGTAGTAGTAGTAATACTAGGAGTAGCACAAGAATTGTGCAGTTATGACTGAATTTCCCTCACGGGGTCATGAAAGGTCAATCTGTCTATCTGAAACTGCTGGTGGTGTATACACAGCTGACAGGATTTTGACAAGAGTTATACGTTTCCTTGCAAGAATAGAATATGGAGGAGGTACTATTAGAGTGCCGCAGACATATTGTAGTGCCGAGCATCACAATAAGTTCTGTGGTCTGTTTATTTTATCTCATAGGTGGTCAAATAAATGTCATAAATGTTATGCCACTATTTCCTCCATCGCTTTTACTATTAAGCGTAATTTATATTTCGTTGTGCGATGGTGTGGCGCGCCGAAAACAGCTGACCTACAAGCTTACATCACGTCGTGAATACCATGCATTGTAAGCTCATCTGTCAGCTGTTTTTGTGCGAACGAGCATAAATTAGGCAATGAACAATATACATTTATATACATTTGTTTTCAGTCACCATACGCTACAGTACCAAAGCTAACCATGTTGTTATGTTTCTCTCCAGGGTATTAATGGCCCCTCAGGACCCCTGGGTCCCATCGGACCTCCAGGATTACCTGTAAGACTGTTTATTCTTCTCTGGTGTAATATTATGTACTGTATGCACGTAGCATTCAAAATTTGAGACGGTAATTATGTGATTGTTGTTTTATTGTAGGGTCCCCCTGGTCCCAAAGGTGCTAAGGGCTCATCGGTAAGTTGTCCTGAAAATGACAGACATGAGAAACACTTAACATTGTGGCGTTTATATAACATTAGATGAATTTCATTAAATTAAATGAATATTTTGTGTCCTGCTCAGGGTCAAACTGGTCCAAAGGGAGAAACTGGTGTTCCTGGACCCACTGGTGTTCCTGTAAGTCGATGAGCCACATTGTGTTTTCTTCATGTTATAGCGTATTTCATTCTTAACTCATTGACTGCCAGAGTTAAAACCTCGTTCATAGCAGCCCTTGCCAGCGATTTTCGTGTTTTTTTGTTTCGTTATTTTGTTATTTAATTCACATCTAGAAAGTCTACCTTGACACTTGAATCGTTTCGATCGTTCCACCACTAGAGCGCAGCACATACCAAGCTTGATCGCCTCTCGATCACACTCGCCCCCTCCCAGACCCACTCACACAGTGAAACACATGAACCGGAAGTGAAATGTCTCACATTCTGTTATCGGCGAAAATTACTTTATGATACACAACGGGGATGACTGTTCGTCACCCAGACCATAGATTATAGGAGGGGAGGTCTCCGATCGCTTTTCATAGCGTGTGAAAAACCGTTTGTTTCCCTATTATGGTCGAAAATGACTGGGGGGAAAAATGTAAAACCGAAAACGGAACCCAAGTCATGGAACCGGATGCAGTGGTGGTTGAAGTAAGTGGAACCCGAAACTTAGCCTGATTCATAACAGAATAGCGTGATCAGAGCATAAAGATCAATAAAGACGTTAGATCGCATTAATGCGATCCTGGCGGCCAAGCGCGCTATTTATTAGATCGCGTTAATGCGATAATGGCGGCCAATGAGTTAAAGATGCAATGCGTAAGATCTATGTCTTACCCGGGTCTCCCACGCGAGCGCTGTCATTTTGACTGCTGAGCTAAGATGGAAAGCCCGCTTGGACAGGGGAGATATTACCCATTGAGCTTAATGCAATACCTCTTATCAACCTTATCTGATCTAAATGTCTCAGTAGGGAGACCGTTTCCAGCCACTGCAGATGTGCTAGTTATATTACATTAACATACTCTATATAGGTATGCAGATACCGATCAACCGTCATCAACATTGCTGTTATGGTTGATAACAGCAATGTCCATAACAGCAATGTCAAATAGTATCCATTCTGAAAAACACATGAATTTGAAAAATTAATCTCTCTTTATTATATTATTCATCTTTATTTATTCTTTAAGGCTGGTTTATGCTATATAAATTATGCGCTGTCAACTGAGGAAAGTGTCAACACGAATCGATTGAAAACACGTAATTTTTAATTTAAAGACACTCGTGGAACGGTTCACGTGTTGAAGTCTAAAATGAATCCTCCGTCTCTCCATCAACAGGGCCCTCCTGGCGACGTCATCCACCCACTTCCCATGCACGCGCCCATCAAGGGCAGAACGCGCAGACAAGCCGATGGTGGTGGCGGCCGCATCGACGCCAGCCAAATGATGGGCATGGACGCCGCGGGCATGGACGCCAACTACAAGGACTACGACGACGGCATGGAGGAGATCTTCGGCTCGCTCAACTCCCTGAAGCTGGAGATCGAACAGATGAAACACCCGCTGGGCACGCAGGCCAACCCCGCACGTACCTGCAAGGACCTGAACCTCTGCCATCCAGACTTCCCTGATGGTGGGTGTTATACCTGAAGCCTGATTTATGCTTACTTAACCCATTAAGACCTGCCTGAGGCGATTCTTAAAAATGTGTTCTAAATCCTACGTTTTTTGAAAAAAAATCTAAAAGAAAATGTTTCACGATTTAAAAAAAATAGCAGATCTACAAGCTCATAGTGCGGCACTCGGTGCCGCGCTATGAGCTTGTATATCTGCTATTTTTGAATAGCCAAAGAAATCTAAAGTGACACAGATGCGTTCCAGGTCTTAATGGGTTAGTCATATGCTTATGTCATATGACAGTGTGCCCTGCCGAAAATAGCCCATCTACAAGATTTATTTGCTATTTGCACATACGGCATATGGAAATCTTGAGCATAGTGCCCTGAGTCAGCTCAAAAAGTACAGAAGGAACAGGGAAAAAAAGAGGCGAGAGAGAGAGAATACATCCTACAACACAAAAAAGTTTAAAAAAAAACAAGTGCATGAACATTTAAAACTGAGTTCAGTTTCAATTCACGTATTGCACCACAGATTAAGAAAGAAATATTGCACAGTATTTCACAAATATTGCACAAATATTGCAAGTAGATTGACACAGTCTGTTCCCATGGTGAGAACCAAGTTTTCTTATTAGTCCTTAAACAAAACTTTCAAAATAGCAGATCTACAAGCTCTTTGTGAGCTTTGTCACACAACGTTGTGACGGCTGAAGTGGTTAATCGATAGAATAATAGATAGTTGCAGCCCTATCCATCCATTGATTTCACAACAAAATGTTGTAACAATGTCATGTATTTTACATGTCTGTCTCTCTCTCTCTCTCTCTCTCTCTCTATCTCTCTCTCTCTCTCTCTCTCTCTCTCTCTCTCTCTCTCTCTCTCTCTCTCTCTCTCTCTCTCTCATTCTGTCTGTCTGTCTGTCTGTGTGTCTCTCTCTCAGGTGCGTACTGGATTGATCCCAACCAGGGCTGTTCTCGGGACTCCTTCAAGGTCTACTGCAATTTCACAGCAGGAGGAGAGAGCTGCATCTACCCTGACAAGAAATCTGAAGGGGTAAGTGGGTACACTTTTACACCCACACAAGACACTCACACACATGCACACACACATGCACACGCACACTCACGCAGACACACACACACACGCGCACGCATGCCACACGCGCACGCACACACGCACACATCCATGTACCCACACACAGTTGCAGATTGGGAAGACAGAGGAGCATCTGCTTAGCATCGCGGGTTGGCAAACAGAATGAAGAAATCTACAATTTGTACACACAAATGTCTTTGAGCATTAAAAAACAAGTGTAAATGAACACTAGTAGCTTTCCAGTTCATTTAAAGTTGAACAACTCAGGTTGTACATTCTATATAAGTGGATATATTGTGTGTGTTTTTTGTTTGTTTCGCAAGGCCTATAGCTCGCTGCCGTGCATGTTAATGAGCCATTCCTCTGGAGACAGTGATATTTGCCATAGTAACATAATTAGCATCCTTCCATGATGATTACGAACGGTGCTGTAATCACCAAGATTTGGATGATGAATTAAGCCCTCCTGTCCCCAGGAGGACCCAATGGACTCTTCTTGAGTTCTTCGCTATTTTACCAAATAACCTGACTCTTAATAGGTTGGGTTTTGACAGTCACTCACTAACCACAGAGGAGACGAGCGCACGAGTCCACATTGTGGAGGTGTGTCCGTTTTTTTTCCAATCCATCTTCTCAGGTATACGCTGTCATCGATGACTGATGACCGAGCTTTATCGGCGCAGGAGGTGGCAGGTGACAGCCACCTTGAGAAGCTGTCTGGCTCGTTATGCGATTAGTTTGCAGCCGGGGAAGAGCGGGGAGCGGAGCACAGTGTTAAAAACCTTGGAAACACTGTCTTTTGACAGGTCGGGGGGGATCTGTAATAGCAAGGCGGGCCGGCGCTACCAGCCGTTTTAATGATCGCACTCACCGGGGCCTCAGAGGACGGAGAATTTGCTTAAGCTCGGAATAATGAAGCAGACCTTTTTATAGGCCTGCCAGTGATGGGCCACTCTGGCTTGTGATGGAACACGAGGGGATGCGGGAGAGGGGATGTCAGTCATTAAACGCACATTCACGGCTCCCCCCTAACAGTACACACACACACACACACACACACACACACACACACACACACACACACACACACACACACACACACACACATGCACGCGCAAACTGAGACATGAATTAAAAAACACATTGTACATATTATGGACACCCTCACACTGAAAGAGAGAAAAACTGATGAATTGCTGCTTGGCTATGGAATGTATTTACAGGGCGATGACACTTTGGTAGAGGTTCGGGTTGCTAAAAGAGTGACTTTGAGAGTTGTTTGAGGAGCTATTTTTGGAATGTCAATTTCTGATCGACGATCGAATCTGAATCTGATATCTCTCCAATATTTTGGAGCCATCATGGCAAGGTAACTACACAAACCAGGCCTCTAACAAATTGCCATTGCACTTTAAAGATAATCACTATGATGTATATTATAATTATAATTCATAATTCTTTCAAGGAACCCCATTTTGATACGCTTTAGGTCACGGCCCCCTTGTTATGATATTTTATTTAACTTAGAGAGTGTACAAATGGAACCAAATGGGCCTGTAAGGGTCCATTTGGTTCCATTTGTACTCTCCATAAGTGTCCATGTTGAGAACCGGTACAGTACTAGTGTTCTGTTCAACATGTGAAGGTCACTTCCAAGGCAGCAGTGTGTGTGTTTAATGTGTTTCCTTCCTCCCGTCGTTCAGTGATCTCTGGCCTCATATTAATTAACTCATTAAGCCATTGATGATGACAGCCTCAAATCAAATGGTTGTACAGTATATAATTATATAAGGAAATTAATCATACTCACACGGTAGAGCTGGCTGTTATAGAGCCGAGGTCCACCGGTCAATTCTGAACTCTGAACAAAACAAAGTTAACACTCCAAGGCTGCAGAGGTGGGTAGAACTAGTTACATTTCGGTTACATTTACTTACTGTACTTTCAGCTTGTTACTAATTTTTACTCCCTTTACAGTTGAATGCATGTTCTGTTTAATTCTCTCAGAGAGACTTTAGTTTATAATTTAGTTTATTCCTATTGGATAAGAACTTATACAAAATGTATATTTTAGACATTTCAATTAAGTTCTTATTATTTAAACTGTAAGTCAGATCGTATGAAGTAACTCAATACTTGAGTAGTCTTTACCCTAGATACTTTATCACTCTAACTCAAGTAATTATTTGGATGCTTTTACTTCTATAATTGGAGTCAATAATATTTTAAGTAACACTTTCTTAATCGAGTACAGTTCGTATGTACTGTACAGTACAGTACTCTACCCATCTCTGTTGCACAGCCCTGATGCTCATAAACAGCCAACGTCGAGGCTTTGATATCTGCAGCCACTTCGAAAGGCTATCACATCTTAATTAATTCATAATGTTACTAATTAATTTTTCAACAGCAATTAGCAGCGAGCCAATGTTTACACGCTGCAAAGCGCCGTGATTTACTGAGGCCCTCCATCCCGCCTCGGATTGTTTGATCTCACCTAAATGCTTTTCCAGGTCTTGGAGACTTCCTAAAGGACAAAGAAAAGGAAACGGAGATTAAAAAAGAGGCTGTTAGGGAATATCATCGCTGTCGGGGCGGAAGCCTTGTATCTCCATATTTCATCTTTTTGTGTTTTTAGATTTTTTTGGGGGGGGTGAATTAATGGTCTACTTCGTCGTACAAGAGTGTCGCACAAAAGTAGTGTGAATAGGCGATCTACAAGCTCACAACGTGCTTGTACATTGCCTATTTTCTAATTTTTTCTTTTTGAATTTTGAAAGTGTCTGTGGGTTTATCAAACATTTAACCAACAACAAGTATTAACCACTTAAACCCCAGCATCGCTTTCGCTGAAAATAGCCGCTCGACAAGCTCACAACGGGATGCAACGCGTCGCGTTGTGAGCTTGTCGATCTGTCGAAAGCTTTCCCCACAATAACAGAAAACTGAAAATACGCTAGTATCCGAACTCTGGGTTACCCATATGGGGTTTAAGTGGTTAACATGAGCTTTTGACTAAATGGTAACTACATTGGAACACAGGTTCTTTTTTCTTTCTTTTTTTTGTTCTGAAATACTGTAGTAAGTGTTTAGGACAATACAGTATACAAGGTTTCCGCCCCGACAGCGACGACGACAGTTCTTCATACCAGAGGCGTTTGTTCTTGTTTAACTGCTGTTTCTGTTCCTCCCTGTCGCCTCCGTGCCCCCAGGCTAGACTCACATCTTGGGTAAAGGAGATCCCTGGGTCCTGGTTCAGTGAATTCAAACGTGGTAAACTGGTAAGCCCCGAACTCCCCCCTCTTTCACCCCATCCTTTTCTCTCCTCCTGAACACCTCTCATATTTTACAGAGCAAAATGGCAAAATGGCCCAAAGACACCCCAGGCTCATGGTATAGTCACTACAAGAGAGGTTCCCTGGTAAGTGTTAGCCCTGGTCTGCGGCTCACCGGAAGTCCTGGCTCTTTTTCTCGGGGGGCCAGGCGTTCTGTGGGGCCGCGGGTTCTGCATGGTTCATGGTGCTGTTTATCCAGAGTATGTATATTATTCTCTGGCACATTTTTGGCTTGTTGGATGCTGCATTATTATTATGGCAGTTTGCATGCGTTCCAGGCATGAGCTGCGTTCACCTTCAGTCCAATACGTGTCATGGGTGATGCTCTCTCACATAGACTGTCAGAGGTCAGATGTATTCACTTAGGTCTTATTTTTTATACTTTGTCGTATAAAGGTGTCTACAAGCTCACGGCGCAACGTGTTCGCAGCTCAGCTGAGCTTTATTTTCCACATCACAAAACAAAAAGTGGGTGAAATTCTTTGTCGTAACAAAATTAATCAATTGCAGTTTCGAGAACGGTGGAAAGAGACAGAAAAACTGGTCAGATATGAACACGAGCAGTGTGAACTATATGCATAAAGTGCATGATATACCTTTATACATAAGGTGTGTGGTTAAGATTGGAGTGGGATAGTATATACAGTCATATAGTCACATAAACACATGTAAACATAAACACATGGTGGCTTGTGTCATCAGGACAGCCTGCCATCGCGACGCATTGTGTGAGCTTGTAGATCTGAAAAGGTTCGCCCCATAAAGGAATGCCCCAAAAAATAGGGACGCCAGGTTAATGGTGGGAACTATATAGACCCAAGTTTTATGTGGTGAAGCAAGACTGGCGACTTGGCCTGTATAGGCGATAGATTAACAAAGAAAAGAGTTGTTAAGAGTGGAGCGTTTACTAGCATCCACTCTATCTTACCTCTGGCACAGTGAGAGAGCAGCACTTGGACATGACTGAGTGCCTTGACATTTTCGCGCACATGATTCATAGAATAATAGGCACATCTGCTGATAACTGCCTTTGCAAATATGGTGAAAAATACCAAGGAACGGGCGGCCGATCTTGAGTTATAGAGGTCGGCAGATAATAGCCAGCGAATCAGTTATCTTAAAGAGGGAGGATGTAAATTCATCTCCACTAGTATAAGCCCTACAGTTACACTCACAGTGTCTCCTGTGTGCACGTGCGTGTGGCGCGCGCGTGCACGCACACACACACACACACACACACACACACACACACACACACACACACACACACACACACACACACACACACACACACACACACACACACACACACAGTGGTGGAAAGTTACTAATTATATTTACTCAAGTACTGCACTACAACTTTGAGGTACTTTATCACTTTACTTGAGTTTTTTAATACTTTGTACTTCTACTTCACTACTTCACAGACTTCTACTCTTTGTATAATTAATACATAAAAATAAAAAAGAGTATTTCTACACTGTGGTATTGCTACTGTACTTCCACTTTAGTAAGTACTTTTTCCACCACACACACACACACACACACACACACACACACACACACACACACACACACACCACGCACGCAGTTCTCTCTCATATCTTTTGGAGTGGAATCAAAGAGATGAACCAAAAGGTCAGGCACTCAGTCAGTCACCACCCAGGGGCATTCTGGGTACTCAGTCACTGCTGACTTGCGGGCTGTGATGATGAAGAGGTAACGGTTTCCATGGTGATATGTGGGGAGTGGTGGGGGATTAAGAACAAGTCGACGCTGTCTGGGAGGAAACCTCATAAGTCCAAAAATCGTTACTTTTTAATTATTATTACACAAAAAAAAGGAAAATAGTGAAAATAGCCCATCTACAAGCTCACAACGCGTCGCACAGCGACGCGTTGTGAGCTTGTAGATCGGATATTTTCACCATTTTTGTGTGACGCTCTTGTCTTTGATGAAGGAGGGCGTTAATTTACGATGAGTAAAACATAAAAAAAGTAGAAATTTGGAGATACGAGGTTTCTGCCCGACGGCGACAAAGAGCAATGGAGTAGCTAACCTCTCTGCAGACGTCTATGCCAGTGGCTATCAAAACTTTTTTGATCCCGAAATTAGTATGCATTTAGCTGTGGACCCCCATCTGAAAATTACTTTGTGCCAAGGACCCCCATACAAGATTTTTTTTGTAAAAAAAAAACAGATTTAAAAATAAATATATGTTTAAAAGGTGGTTAAACTGATTTTGATGCAATAATTAACTTATATTGGCTGGGGACCCCCTGCAACCCCCCTCAAGGACCCCTGGGGGTCCCCGGACCCCACTTTGAGAACCACTGGCCTATGCATATACCAGACGAGCGAGGCTACTCCTACAATGGACCTTAGCGCTGCTACTCCTGCTTGACTTTGTATACAGTATAGTATTAAAGTACGTTCAATTATTCGCCCACTTAAACTTAGCTGACCCCCTGGCCCCCCGAATGGGGGGACGCAAGGGTTTAAAGTGGTTAAAAGTTTGCAGTTTACACTGAATTCTCGAGCAAATACATTTTGAAGACGATTCATCTCTTCTGCCATAGTCAAGTTGGAGTATTGGTCTAAGATTGTGTGATTGTGAGTGTACGTGTGAGAGAGCGACCAGAGGGAGTTCTATGGTGAGGAGGTTGATGTGTGTGTGTGTGCTGTGTGTGTGCTGCATGCATGGCGCGCCGTTGCATTGCGTTGCATGCCTGCTTTGAAACTCTCAGTCAGTCACTGTTTATCTGAACCAAAGAAAAGACCTTGCCTTGTGGAGCTAATGGACCCCCGCTGGTTGGTATGGAAACAGAAACCCTTTTCCTGGTGGTTCGCTGTCACTCATTAACATCAAACCAGAACATCATGGATCTCCCCCCCCCCCCCCCCCCCCCCCCCCCCGCCAGGCTGTGGGTCTTATCCTTCTAGATTAGAAAGCATTACAGTCGACCGTATTGATTGATTGATTATTATTAGGTTTAAAAAACTAACAAAAAATAGCATCTCATAGCAACATGAGACAAGAAATCCAGAGCACAGCCCTTAAGCACTTAAAGCAGTCATTTTCAAAGTCATCCTTTGTGTAAAACAAACAAAACATTACAAACACATGGAAATAGATAACTCTTAATTAAACAAATAACAAACCTCTAGTATCACTCGAAACACGCTCTAATTTAAAACAGTCTATTGTACATGTTTACCCACATGTACATAAAAACTTGTTTTTATTGGGGAACTCTAGAATGCTTACGTGTTCACTACAGTATGCTATGGTCACTGATACCATAATTATCCTATAACTCCAGATTGATTAATTTTTCACACACCAGGATCAGGTCCAATATCGTTTGACTATTTCTACCGATGCGTGAAGATTGTTTTATTAGCTGTGTCAGACCTAATGACAACGGTACAAATAACGGTCCACGCCACAAAGCAAAAAGGAGGCAGAAGTGTGCAGCCAATTAAAATAACATACTGTATCATTCTCAATAAGATGATTAGATTTTGTTGCATGTTTTACCATAAATGGCCCACACATCACAATTATAGTTTACAGTACATCATTTATTAATTGCGGCTGAAATGAGTTGTGTAATTATGGTTGTATTGTTGAAGGCAGCATCAATAATCTAGTCAGGCTTCCAGGGCCAAGGAGACCCTGTGCTCTCTTTTAGAGCCGAGCTGTGTGTCTCTCAGAGTGAAGCTTACAGTACGTGAGAGCACACAGTTAATTTAACTCTGAGATTGTACAGAATCTACAAATGCAACCAAATGGCCCCGTACGTACGGGCAGTGTTGTTGCCAGATGTACGATAATTATCATATTTGTACTGTAATTTTACCCTCTGCACGATGTATCATCAATAATGCCAAAAATGCCATCCTAATGTACGATAATTTCACCATATCACAAAAAGGTGCGTGAATGTACTAGATTCCATGGATCCGGTTTGGCTTTTCAAAATAAGTCAGGAAATCGGAAATCTGACCCTAGAGCATTGAAAACACCGGCCGCGACTTTCCAGTCCAGTTTTAGGCTTTTATGTGAGTAAGGTCCAAGGTAAGTTGTCTGCGATGCGTATTTGTCACCTAGTCTTAAACAAGGTTGTTTCTTACAATAAACACGCTATTTATTTGTGAAATTACATATTTCACACCTCACACTTACAAGCCTCCGGTACGACAATTTTACATTTCCCGTCTGGCAACACAAGCGTACGGTTTCCATCTGGTTGCATTTGTAGATGCTGCACAATCTCACAGTCAAAATAACACTGCAGGATTTCACTGCGTACGACGAGCCAGTTCAAACCCCAAGGAAGCCTCTCCTCTTCACACGAAGGAGCCTGGACTCCTTAACCTCCCCTTTGATGTATGTTTTACCCTGACTCGTTGTCTTGACGAATGGGGATTACGTCGTATTCACTTACCAGCACCGTGCATTATGAATAATGATGCGAAACACACTCCCTTGCCGCCGCCTACGACAACGACGACAGGCCGGGCTCGTTCCTCGCACCTATACCCCGCAAACATTTGTGCAAAAACATAAATGCACACCACGCCAAACATCAACCAAAACGGTGATGAATTACTAGGACCGACGTGTATATACCGCCATGGCGTCAGTGTGAAAAAGTGTGACTGTTGTCTCATAATTTAGCCTCCAGGGCCACGGGAGAGGACTGAGCGGACGACAGGCGTGAGTGACTGTACATCACTCTGCTGCTTAATGGCGCGCGTGTCTTGAAATACTGCTGTCAATAAGGCAACAATATCAGACATCACCTAGAAATACTGGCAATATAAAACCACCCACGGCACAAAAAATTACCATGCACAAATTAGAATCCGAATGGGTCCCGAGAGATGCATGCGCCATTGCATAGCATCAATATGTGGTGGTGGTGGTGTGGGGTGTTATTTGGATTCATATTGACGTTCAGGGTTGCCTCTGGCTTAGTGTCTTGTAGTTGTGGTTTATTGTTTATTTGGATCTCCATTACAGTTGCTGCTACGCTTGTAGCAGCAACTCTTTCTGGGGTTCCACACAACATATCACATTACATTAACATTTTTAATTTACAAAGACCCTCAGTTTTATTGCACTTTTTTTTTTGTATCTCTTAAGACTCAAATCTTCACGGTAAATTTAACTCTGAGAGTGTAAATTTAACTCTGAGAGTGTACAAATGGAACCATTGTACTCCATTTGTACACTCTCAGAGATACAGACCCATAATGGTCCATTTGGACCCCCTGGTGGTCCCCACACTTTGAGGACCAGTGCACTACCCGACCACAATGTAGTACCAGGAACCCCAAATATGATCAGTCTTAAAATGAAAAATGTAATAAAATCTCAGTGTCAGTCAAACAAGCTCCGTCAACAAGTTCACAGTAACAGCAGCAGGCTCTTAAAAGTTCAAATGACAGCATCTCATAATTATAAAGAAGTTTAAGACCTACACAATCCCCAAATATCCTCTTGCCACTTATATTCCAGGAAACAGTATGGTGGGTTACTGTTACTCAAAATGCAGATGTGAGACTACATAATTGAGCCATTAAGACGTTGTTTCTTGACATCATGGTGTTTGATTTCCAGAGTCCATATGTGTGTGTATCTTTGTTTGTTTTTTGTCGTATAGCTCTCCTACGTGGACGCTGAGGGCAACCCCATCGGCGTGGTCCAGATGACCTTCCTGCGGTTGCTGAGCGCGGCGGCCCGACAGAACATGACCTACAACTGCTACCAGACGGTAGGCTGGCACGACGCCGACCAGGACAACCACGACAAGGCCATCCGCTTCCTGGGATCCAACGACGAGGAGATGTCCTACGATAACAACCCCTACATCAGGGCCATATCTGACGGTTGCGCGGTAAGTCATCATGCGCGCGTGTGTGTGCAGTACAGGGGCGTAGTTTCAGAAAAATCTAGGGGGTGGCAAAGTAAATGACGTATAGTGACTATCAGTGGTGTAAAGTAACTAATAAAGTATAATTACTCAAGTACTGCACTTGAGTACAGTTTTGAGGATTTTTTACTTTACTGGAGTATTTCCATTTTTCGATTCTTTTACTTCTACTCCACTACATCTTAGAGGCAAATATTGTACTTTTACTCCACTACAATTATTTGAACACTTTTTCAACAGCCCTATTTAAACGTTGGCTATTTGAAATTAGCCGATCTACAAGCTCACAACGCGTTGCAATGCGACGTGTTGTGAGCTTGTAGATCTGCTATTTTCAAAAGATTTTTTATACATTTTAGACATTTGATAACTTGTGAAACATTCTGCATAATGAGTACTTTTACTTTTGGGACTTTAAGTACAATTTGATACCAATACTTCTGTACTTTAAATTTTGAATTCCGGACTTCTACTTGTAACAGAGCATTTATACATTGCAGTATTAATACTTTTACTTAAGTAGCAAATGTGAGTACTTTTTCCACCACTGGTGACTATATGCTATTTAATCTAAAGCCACACAGTCTCATACAAGAGACTATGTGACTAACTAGCCGGATGGGAAATAACACTCACGTTGATGCATCCAAATAAAAGCCTAAAATGCTAACAGAAACGTAACTCTTATGTATATGTTCCAATGTTCAATGCCAGAAACACAATCAAAATCATGCGTATACGCGTGTGACAGTTAATCATCAGCTAAAATGTCATGATTATGACAGCCCTTAAAGATACGCTGACATTTGACATTTGAAAACGCCCCAAAAAAAAAGAAAAAGACTATCAACGTTGGCCAGATGTGGACCATGTCAACATATAAGTCAAGTACTATATGCCATTTCAAAGTAGAATAGAGCCTATTCCGGGCACTAGGGTGGCACAGTGGTAAACTAGTTGGCCACCACTACGGAGTCTGGGGGTTCGAACCAGCTTTGTCGAGCGTCTATGTGAACACATTTAGCCCGTGTTCGGGGGGGGGGGGGGAGTCGGGCGTGGAGGGTATGATATTTGTCACTACAAGTACTCCTACGGGCTGCTGAGGCACCTGCTAGCAGGGAGTATTGGGCGGGAGAAGTAGGACGGAGGCTCTACGTCCTCCCGGTGGTGGCTCCTCACTGGCAGGGGAGCCGGTAGGTTACAACAACAGTATTGACAACGCTCAGAAATGTGTGAGGGGAGAAATCAATTGCCATAACGAATAAATTGGGGAGAAAAAGGTAAAAGCACCCAAAGGAATTATATAACCAAATGCAACTTGAATGGTGCTGAGTCATCAGCTCGGCCATATCGCACCGCTCCACCCAGTGCTTCTCTTGGGTGCGCCTCACGCAGCTTCTGACACGGCATCTGCATCGATCTAGAAAAGTCGAGATTCAGCGTATCTGTGCGGTTTGCAGAAAGGTACAATGACAAGTGTTTTTCTCCGGTGATTGGGTTGGTGTGTTCATTGGCAGTCAAGTAGAAGGATATTTTTGTACTTTCTTTTGCATTTTCGTATCAATTCAACCAATGTCTTTATCTACTAACTATTTCTCATACTGTGCTTGTTTTTTTTTCTTCTTCTCCCTATCTCCAACAGTTGAAAAAGGGTTATGAAAAGACTGTACTTGAGATCAACACACCAAAGGTTGAACAGGTGCCATTTGTTGACATCATGTTCAACGATTTTGGCGGTGCCACGCAGAAGTTCGGATTCGAAGTGGGCCCTGTCTGTTTCATCGGCTAAGACTGTTTACTGAACAACATGGAGAAAAAAGCATATTTTTGTTTTCTCAGAAACACAACAACACAGGAATAGGACTTATATTTGTAAAAAAAAAAAGAAAAAAAAAGAAACATTTTTTTCCCAAGAGCAACAAGTGTGAGTACAAAAAAAATCAACATACATTGAAATGAAATAGGAAAGGAAAAAGTAATTTAAAAAAGCAACCTTGAAACCTCAGTGTGCCTTCTCCATCACATGCAAGTTTTGAAAACGTCCTGACCACGCCCCCCACCACCCGATCTGACCACGCCCACCCGATCCTACCAACCCCACCCACCTCGGCCCCCGTTTCAACTGATGTAGATCAATCTGTCCCCCACCACCTCCTCCTGCAGGCCACCGTGAGAACTGCACCTGTTCCCAAAGGTTCTCAAAATATCTCATGGACAGCATGTGATTGAGCTGTTTTCTTTGTCTTCAGCTTTGATCGCTTTTTTACTCCACCTTCCTCTCTCTCATTGGTTTTGTTTGATCACTCAGTTTTTGGGAGCTTCGTTTTGTGCATAATTGTCTCCCCATTCTCTTGAATGGAGCTTTTATATAAATATATATAAATATTTTTTGTGTGTTTGTAAGTACATTCTGTATATTTTTTTTCTTCTTCCTGATAACATTTTATTGGTTCTTGGCTTCAAAACATGCATGTGACGTTCTCAAGTATGAGGTAGGAGATGATTATGGTTATTGCAATACAACTAAATTAGAGAAAGGTATCTAACGTGAGGAATTCCATTTGTAAAGATTTTTTTTAAAAGGAAAGAAAAAAAGAATACAAAAAACCCAGTAAGTGCTGTCTTGTTGCAGGTGTGGAGTACACCCTATTGTAATTTAAGAATGGAATGGAAATAAAAGACACAAACAAGTTCTGTGATACTATGTGACAAATGATTTGCATAAAAGAAAGAAAGAAAAAAAAACATTCCTCTCTGGTGTCCTCTTGAACAGAATCCCAATTTTTGTGGCAGTTGAAGATTTTATTAACTTAAATAAACATTAACGGTTTCTTTGATTATTATTATTTTTGTTCTTCTCAAATGCTTAACAAATCGATCCAACTATGCAATGGGAGATCACGTTTCAAATGAAAACACAAAAGAAATTTAGGTGCTATTTTCTCTCTCATCTGTGGTGCTACCGTATGTATTTTCTTAAGTTAGTGTTTGAATGAAAGAATCGTCATGGCGATACCAGACCGTCGCCGTTTGTCCCTCGGCTCCCGAAAGCCCGATTTGACACTTCGTCGCATGACGGCGTTAAGCTCGGCGGAAATCGCCGACCTACAAGCTGGTAGCGTGCCGTGTTGCCGATTTTTGGTGTATGACACCGTCTTGCGACGGAGCATAAATTAGGCATTGACCATCACTTCTGACACAAGAAAATCTTTGTTGCGCCTGTATTTATATTAATGGGTGTTGCTGCATGCCATTCCTCCCCCCCATATCCATTCCTAGATCAGTACATAATTTCTGCATACAGCTTTTTTTTCCTATTTCTGTGGACCACACAAATATCAAATCCAATAGCGTCTGAAGCTTACAACAATTCTTGGCATGTGCTCAGGAAAAAAAAAAAACACGAAAAAGAGATTGTATGTGGTTGTTGAATGTGATGCTACTATTTTCTGGCTGCAGATATAAGGGCAGGAAAACAAAAGCAAAATGGCACTGCTGTGTTTGCATATCATGGCTCCAAGACAATGCAATTTGGATCTCACTGTTGGAGTGGTGTAATGTGCCTTACATGAATCTTTACCTGTGTTTCTTTCTGGTGTTGAGTGGTGGATAAGTGTCTGTTGTAGTGGTACCAAAATGGTATCTCTCCTTTTGGTAGTCCCAAAGCACATGGCCAATTAAGTTTCAGTTTCATTCATGAAACCAACCCTCCCACCAAAGGTGTTCTTTTATATATATATAGCTTTAAGTGCCACAATGGCTTAGAATCTAGTTTTTTAGTTTTGGAAACAAACAAAACAAACTGAAAAGCTTTGTATTTCCTTCTGATTTAGATGTTCTGCAATAATAATTAAAAAAAAAGACAAAGAAAGCTGCTTATAAAGTAGAGGCAGTTCATAAAGATTAGCCAGAATGGAAGCTTGTTTATTAATAACGGTTTGGATCTTCAAATATTTGTTGGTCTACTTTTATTGCCCTTAATGTAGTTATCCTCTTGGTTCAAACTATGCACTCGATCTGCCTGTGACCACTAGCATCTACCACAGAACTTCACAGCCCCTCCGTAAGTAGTTTGTTGCTGTTAGCTTATGATCTTTACCTTTCAGATGTGTGACTTGAACCGTTTCTGTTAAGATAACTCAATATGCTTGTAGATCTTCGGCTTTTATTTTGTTTTTTTTCATTGTGATGCAATATGCCAAAAAAACTTACACTCTGCTCTCAATAAAAAAAAAAAGGACGACCAATTTTGTAAATTTTCAGAACCAGCAGTGATGCTGCCATTTTTTTTGTTTTTGTTTTTGTTTTGTAGTTTTATGTTTGTCTGTTTGATTGTTTGTTTGTTTTTGCAGTCTTGTCAAACCTGTGTAAGGATAAGAGAGGATAGAAGATATATTGGTTTTTATGTCAATAAATTCAAGTTTACTGTGGCCCCCCCACTCTTGTATGTCTTTTGAAGCATTAAAACTTATCTGTATGCATGAAATTGTAAAGCTTTTTCTCTTGTTATATTTTAGAATGACATGATCTCCAAACCCACGTTTTTAATCATCAAAAATACATCCTTTGCTAGATATGAATGAAAGGTCATGTCCATAATTGTGAAGTGGAGAGAGAATGATGATATTGTAACTCTCTACCAAAGCCAATGTTCATTTGTAGTATATTTAATGTATTATTTAAAACAAAAATAAATGTTAAATTATACCATAGTGTAAGTGTAAAAGCCCCACTCTTTACATTCACAATGGAAGACAAAATTGATTGTCAAAAGGTTATTAGTTGCCGTCAAAGCAGTAGTTATTTTACTTATTTTATTAGACTCATGGTTTGGTCAGTGGTCAACATTTTGGTATCTGTTGGCTGCAACCTAAAGATTATACCTCATGGTATGACGGTGTCCCGCGCTGAAAGGCTCTGGGCATGACTGTAGCTCCAGGTTTCCAGAAGGCGGCATAGACCGTTTCCTGCTCCGGTTCAGTGTCCCATACTGTAGCTTCATTTGATTGGCCTCGGCAGCAGATTTGAACGGGGGAACATATATAAAGTTGTCGGTTGTGTTTCCTGTACAAAACTGCTGCTAGCCGAGCCAACCAATCAAATGAAGCTATACATAATTATATGGGACACTGAACCAGAACGTGGAACGGGTATGCCTCCTTCTGGAGACCCGTAAATCATGCAGTAGTTTTGTTTTCATGATGATAGCAGCTTGCTGACTTTACAGTATGTATGTGGTGAGGGTTGGTTCAGAACATCACTGTACACACACTGCACTGTACTGAGTGGATGACTGAATATCCGGGTGCACAACACAACCTCTGTATCCAGTGATTAGGCGAGGGTTGCCAAACCTTTCAGACAGTGAACCCCCCAAAATAATCATACTTGAACTGGCGACCCCCCAAAATAATCATATTTGAACTGGGGACCCCCCTCCCCCCACCCTGACAAGCACTTGGAATTGTAGGCTTGGCTCCATAAACATCGTGAAAATAACCGAACTACAAGCACGTTGTGAGCTTGTAGATCGGATATTTTCCGAGAAGAGATTTGATGTGGTGGGGAATAGGGAGGGTCAGTGATATGACCGGCCTATACTTACTCTCTCTACTTCAAGGTCATTCTCTACTGCCCTCTTGAGGTAGGGGTGAAACAATTGAATTGTTTTTAATTGCATTTTTAATAAGAGGGAATGTAGTATTTAGATGACGTAAGTTATCAGCGTTTGGTATAATTGTGTGTGTGTGTGTGTGTGTGTGTGTGTGTGTGTGTGTGTGTGTGTGTGTGTGCATGCGCGCGCATGTCATGTGTGCGTGCATGCACACTACAGGTGTGTGAGAGTGTGTCCACGTGTGTGTGTGTGTGTGTGTGTGTGTGTGTGTGTGTGTGTGTGTGTGTGTGTGTGTGTGTGTGTGTGTGTGCGTGCATGTGTGTGTGCACACTACAGGTGTGTGTAAGTGTGTGTGAGTGTAAGTGTGTGTGAGTGTGTGTGCATGCACACCAGTATGTGTTTGTCTGTGCGCACGCGTGCGCGTGTGTGTGTGTGTGTGTGTGTGTGTGCGTGCGTGCCTCTCTCTCTCTCTCTCCCCAAGGACAAAAGCTCCAGTACTCTAGCTGGTACAGTGTGTGACTGTGTGGGGCACTGCCAGTACCCGTTGTCACATTATAAGGTAAGGAAGAGTTGCTGCACTGCAAGGTTTCATTAACGCAGAACTATGCACAGGACACATTCCAGCCGAGCACAGCAAAGAGTGAATGCGCTCCATACCGTGTCGGAGCATCAATATTTAATGCAATGTTTGCAGGGAGGATGTACGCCTGGATTCTGGCAAAGCAGCATTCTGAAGCTGAGTGGTTTCAGGTTAACGCCTTTAAAAAAAATAAAATAACTGTAGGCCGGTATACACCCAGTTTGCCTTTGTTTTAACCTGAGCATCAATCTTCTTGGGATGTACATCCAGCGAAAATAGCAGATCCACGAGCTTGTGCGACGCATTGTGAGCTTGTAGATCTGCTATTTTTTGGCGAAGAGATACGGTTTTGAGCGTAATACTATACCGGATGTTATGCCCCAGTCTAGGGGTGCCTGAGACGCAACGTGAAAAAGTTCCCGCCTTCGACCGCTTTCGACCTGGTGCCACTATTTTGGGCATGTCATTGTAGGGGAAAATATTTTCACTATTTTTAAAATAGGGCTTAAGTGGTCAACTGACAGTGTGCAAATCAAAAAAACCAAAAGGACCCTTCTATAGACCCTTTACGGGTTCCATTTACATTCTCAGTACAAATGAATAAATTATGCTAAATGGCACTAAAAGTGGTTGGCTTGTACTCATAGAACCTCTTTTGGTGCTATATAGCACCCATCATAAAGGTTTAAATTAGTAAAATGGTGCTATACAGAAGCATATTAGATGCTAAATGCTAAACTGAAGAACCAGTAGAAAACCTCTAAAGAACACTCAGGGGCTGAACAGGTTCTTTGTACTGCAGTATAGGCTACAGACCCAAAGAACCACTGAAGAACCAGTATATCAGAATCAACTTTATTGACACATTGCAGGTTCACAGGTGTAAAGAAGTGTGTGAAATTAGTTTTGTACAAACTCCATCATTCGTAGTTTTCAGGAAAAGGGAGGGGGCACAGAGTGAGGGAGAAGGAGGAAAAAGTACTGAAGGAAAGAAACGGGTCAAAAGAAAAATATGATTATAATTATAAATTAATGTAGGCCTACATATAGCATACAAAGTAGTATGGTATGTACATGAAGTTAGACATACGTAAGGTACAAAAAGTAGCAGGTACGTATTTGAGGTTAGACATAATTATGGTACAAAAAAGTAGCAGATATGTATCATATATTAGTATGTACAAATGTAATTTAAAAAAAGAATGTGTGTGTACAGGGGTGCTGTACAGCGTGTGTGTCACCTACCTAGGCAAGCAATTTTTTTTTAGAGGTACAGGTCTTGTGATTAAAATGATGCAAACTATTCCAAGATAGCATCAAAACTTATTAAAAAATTACTTATTTTCTATCAATTACACACCATGAAGCATTGAATTCATGGAGATTCTTTTGTTTTTGTCACATTCTTGAGCCAATAATTTGATGATAATAATAAAGATGCTAATGTATCCGGTAGGAGACACAAAGGAAACTCTTTGTGTCTCCTACCGGAGAGACCGCCGGTTATCAAATTATTGGCTTAGGAATGCGCCAAAAACTAAAACATCTCCATGAATTCAATGCTTCATGAGGTGTGTAATTGATAGAAAATGAGAAATGTTTTGGGTGAACTACTCCTTTAAGGAAATCACGTACCACATATTATGCTCTGATGCCTGACAGCTATAGTCCTCGGTTTAATCCCTGAACCCAGAGAACCTTTATTGAACTCACTCCCTGACTTTTTCCTCCCTGTTTCCCCTCTCTCTCTCTCTCTCCACACTGTGTGTATCAGTAAAGCCAAGGCAAGAAAAGCCTGGAAAAAAATAACTAGAATTTGTGTGTAACACTGAGGATGTTATTTTGTAAATCTCATCATCGCACTTCAAACCACCACCATGCTTGTGAACCTCGGTGCGTTTCCTAATTATCACAGAGCATTTTCCTGCTCTTCACAGCTCCAATCATTATGCCTGCTGGGTGCCGGTGCCGTGTGTGTCTGACACAATCTATTTAAAAAAAATGTGGGGGGAAAAAACACGCAACCCAGTGCCTAATGTGTGATCCGCCGCGTGTCCGGAAACAGCAGCTCCACAAGCGTTGTGAGCTTGTAGATCTGCTGTTTCCGGGCACGCGACAGCGGCGGTCCGTCGTACGACAAAGTATAAATCTGGCTTTTATGTGAGGCTTGGCTGGGGGGAAAAAACTTGGAAGAAGTACAAGATAGAAAGTGGGGAAAAAAAGGAAATTTGGGAGCAAGATCCAGTGTTAATGTGTAATTGCGTTGAGCCGGTGGTTCTTTTGGGCAAGAGAGGCCATTCATAGGCCACGTGGCCCCTGTGCTACTGACCCACTTACATATGAATCAGGCAGGGAAGAGAGCGGAGGGGGAAAAAAACGAAAAGAAAAGCTCATCCTTGTGCGATGGTAATGTTCGCTGAAAATAACAAGATTTTCAAGCAAAGATTTTCAGGAATTAATTTAAACTAAGCCGGAAGTGTCAGATTAGGATATTCATAATATAGCAGGCTTTTCTGGGCTAACAGGGAATGAGGGACTTGCTTGTTCAAGATGACAGTCTGATAGCTATTATAGGCAGCACCTGTTGGCACTATCTGATGGGAAGATGGGAAGATGGGATAATGTTAAATCAAATCAAATCATTTGAAGCTGCTGCAGAGCAATGGGATATCAGCTAGTTATCCAAGCTGGATTACTTATACTCTGAGTATGATACTGACCATTATACTGACCATTATACTGACATGATACTAACCATAATACTGACATGATACTGACCATGATACTGACCATAATACTGACACGATACTGACCATTATACTGACCATAATACTGACATGATACTGACCATTATACTGACCATGATACTAACCATAATACTGACATGATAATGACCATAATACTGACACGATACTGACCATTATACTGACCATAATACTGACATGATACTGAACATTATACTGACATGATACTGACCATTATACTGACCATTATACTGAAACCACCTAACATACTACATACTACACAGTATGCTATTTTCAGCCTACTTTTTAGCTAGCCTCGTTCCCAGCCTTTCTCATCTATTCTGCAAAGAGAAAAGCAGAGAGTGTCTATAGGGGCAACACTCGTTTCATTCATAGAGAACGTAAACAGATTTGTAGAGTCAACTTTATTTCCTTGGGTGGTACATCCGCCAAAATCTGGTACCTCCGTTTAGACACTCAACAGGCTAGGTCTAGCCCAGCGAGCTTTTTAGCAGGGTTTATATACAGTAGTCTTCGGACATACAAAAAGGTAATTTGGCATACTAAATAGTATGTTAGTATGTGATTTAGGACGGGCCGCTGTGTCTGAAATCTCATACTAACATACTATTTAATATGCCAAATTACTTTTCTGTATGTCCGAAGTTAAACCCTTCTGCTTAGTATACTAAAGAGAACGCTGAAAATAGCTCATCGTGTAGTCGGCTATGTAGTATGTTTGTATGTGGTTTTGGACCTATGATAATTATGATAATTATATATGCATAATGGATAACCACCATGTGCGTCTGTGTGTGTGCGAGAGAGTCCTGTGTGTGTGTAATTATGTGTGGTCATGTCCTTATGCAAATGTGTATACATGCATGTGTGTCTCATACATCTTGTTACCCATCTTATCCATATTTAATGTGTGTAAATTACACCCTTGCTCAATCGTACTGCACATAACAGGGAGCACATAATGGAATCTCACAGGTTTATTACACATCATACATTCTTTACCATAATTATTATGATGGAGGAGAGGAGAGGAGAGGAGAGGAGAGGAGAGGAGAGGAGAGGAGAGGAGAGGAGAGGGGAGGGGAGGAGGGGTGGTGAGGGTGATGTTTGATGTGTAAATTCACCCCTCACAGCCGGTGAGCTGTTCCCTGTGGAAAGACAGGTGAATAACACATGAGTTTGGTTCACATTTGGAATGATTTTTAACCGCTTTCAACCCGGCATCCCTATTTTGGGCATGTCATTATGGGTAGATTTGTAATAAAAGATAAAAAATAAAAATATAGCTGATCTACAAGCTCACAACGCGTCACAGGGCGATGTGCTGTGAGCTTGTAGATCGGCTATTTGTGCTATTGGTCGTACAATGAAGTATTATTTTACGTATACCCTGAAGATGGCAGTTAGCTGCTGAAATGTTGTTTTTTTATTAATCTGCGTCCAGAATAAAATATTGACACTTTGGCTACCAGTGTGTGCGGACACAGACTATCATCTGGAGCCAGCACCACTAAAAAGCCTTTGGTGTGCGTAGCATTCCTGTGCACAGTAAATACATGTCATCAACAGATATCATTAGTGATGCACAGAATGAACCTCTCTCTCTCTCTCTCTCTCTTTCTCTCTCTCTCTCTCTCTCTCTCTCTCTCTCTCTCTCTCTCTCTCTCTCTCTCTGTGTGTGTGTGCATCTTTATTTATACAATCTATTGTCACAACAAACCATCTCTGGCATCATTATATTAAATTCCTTCCCTGCCAAAATGGTTCAGGTGAGAACTGAAAACGGCTTACACCAAAAGAGGATTAAATAATTTAGACCATGGGCTGCCTGACACGCCAGCAAAAAGTGTTCATTATGTTATGAATATGTCAAAGCATGTGGGGATATTGCCAGCGCAAATGCCAAGATCGTTCCTCCGAAGCCATTCGTCCTTGGCATCGAAGCGCTGTGATGAATTTCGGATGCCAAAAAATTCTGTATAGCTAACAATATGACTTCAGACAGACCCTCCTCACGGCAGGAGAAGCTTTGTCCCACGCATGTAAAACTCAACACTTGATTTAATTAGATCATCTAGTTTCACAGCCAGAAGGAACAGCATATGGTCCTTTTGGGCTCCGCCAGGCAGGACAGCCGAAGGTCGGAGACTATGTTTTCACCCCTGTCTGTCCGTCTATGTTTTGGCATTTACATGATAGCCCATATTGTTGGAAGCGAGGTCCTGTTCTTGTTTCAACTCTTCAATTATTTTCTATTTACTTCAATCTACCTGTACCCCTTCTTGCCACCTTCTCTTTCTATTGATGCTAGTGACTAACCATGATATGGCTACTATGCACAGTATACAGACATATCTGGGACATATCTCTTTCTCATATCTTTTGTCTCTTAGATCTGTTTTCGACCCAAAATGCTGAGTATTTGATTTAGATCTTAGACACTAGACCGATGCTTGGTTCATTGTTTACCTGGTATCTTATATACAGAACGTTTTTAAGATAGTGTGGGAATCCAGGTGAGTGGTGTAGCTTAGCTAGTCACATGACCAGTAAGTAATCGCCTTGTTAGCTTTAGCCGCTCGACACCATGTTAAGGTTAAGTATTTGGTGCCTCTGTAGCACAAGTGATGTGGCAAGGGTTTAGTACATTCAAGGTGTAGGGTTTGAAACTGCAAAGGAACATTTTCACACTCCATCTAAAGTCTAGTTAACTATTTGGTCCTCACAGTTATCTTCCATGTCTTTGTAGCACAAGCAATGTGACAGGGGTTCACAAACCAAAGGTTTAGTGTTCAACCAACATGTTTGCACTCCATCTAAACTCTAAAAGGTTTTTATTTAGTATTTAGTTCTCACTTGCATCTTCCATATCTTGGAAAAGACAGGGGTTTGTAAACTGGAGGTTTAGGCTTGAAATTGCTTAGGAACATTTTCGCACTCCATCTAAACTCTAAAAGGTCATCTAAAATCTAAAAGGTTAAGTATTTGGTTCTCACCTGCATCTTCTATGGCTTTGTGGCTCAAACGTAAAGGCAGGATTTTGTAAACTGAAGGTTGTTGGGTTTTGAAACAGCTCAGGAACTGTTTTGCACTCCATCTAAACTCTAAAAGGTTAAGTACAGTATGTGGTTCTTACAAAAACAAATAGAATACGCACATCACTTGGTTGAGGTGCTGGGTTGGAAAGTAACATGAAGAAAAATAATAACCTGCACACTCATCTGCACCAATGTAATTTATTGAGTGTATTGCAACGTTTCGAGCCAAGGCTCTTCATCGGTTCAAAACTTTGAGTTTTGACCCGGTGAAGTATGCATGTGTCTCTATCATGTATCATTTTTTAGGCTATTTATTTTGGAGAATTATCCAAACAGCATCTTGCAAGACTAATTGTATATTAATACTAACCTGGAGAATTCACTAAGTAGTTGAAAATGTCGGGATATGTCACTCTTCCATTTAGTTGGGTTATTTCCCCAACTACATTCAGGAAAGTCGTCTTCTAGTGCTTTGAAGTGTTCTTTTGGACTGACCAGCAAAGCCCAGCTTCCCAGCTTGGCTTTGCTGGTCATTCAGCCAGCCAGCTGGCTGACCATCTTGACCAGCAGAATCCAGCTTAGCCTGACTGGGTGACCAGCTGATCTTAGCACGACAAATTATTTCAAAGCATGAATGTTCACAGTAAGGTGGAATTTTTAAATTGTGAATCAGGTTAAAGTATGAAGGAACAGCGAGGTGCCAACGTTTTCAGATGTAAGTATAAAAAGTTAAATATCTTAAAAACTACAATACAAGTAAAACGTTCAAGCATGTGTGTCCACAGTAAGCTGAATTATAAAAAAAAGTGTGAATGGAGTTTCCATTGTCAAGTTTTGTGAACTAAACTACAAAAGAACAAGTCAAAAGCACAAAAAGACAAATGCAAATCCCAGGTCTCAATGCTGGAGTCCTTTGAAATGTTCCAAATATATACATTTTTATAAACATGAGCTAGGTTCCGTTAATTATTCCGGGGGAATGACCCATCACGTTCATGTCAATGTGCCTCTAAATATTTTGGGGGAATGAACCTGTTATTCAATGTCAATGTTCAAAATTTAATGTGGTTGGGTAGCTCAGTCGGACGAGCTCTTGACTTCAGACCACAAGGTCATGGGATCGAATCCTAGCACAGGAAACTTAGCATCTGAGCTATCTGGCTAACTCTTTTAATGGCCATTGACATTGCATTGGGCGCTTAAAGTTAAATATTTCAAAAACTACACATTATTTAAAAGTAAGGTGGAATTTTTAAATTGTGAATCAAGGTTAAAGTATGAAGGAACAGCAAGGTGACTACGTTTTCAGATGTAAGTGAAATATCTCAAAAACTACAAAAGATTTCAAAGTAAAAAGTTAACGCATTTGTGTCCACAGTAAGCTGAATTATAAAAAAGTGTGAATGGAGTCTCTAGGTGAAAGTATTTTTTGTGTATATTTTTAGGTGTCAAAATCTTCCATCGACCGCCATTATAATGTTCTGAACTTTTAAAGGAGTATATTTCTAAAACCATGAAACATTTCAAAGATTCATTTTCAGGCAGGGCCGGACTGGGACCAAAATTCAGCCCTGGCATTTGGGTCCAGACCGGCCCCCCCGGACCGTTTTGTCAACGGGAGGGGGGGAGCGTTTCACTGTTTCAGCCCAGCCCTGCACATGAACTCTGCAGCCGCACTGAGGCCCCTGCTGGAAAGCATCCCAGCCCAAACATTAACGTAACTAATAATTGGGCCACGCGACCCTGAAATGACCGTAATAATCCTAAAACGGGAACGAAAATATTTGATTAAAATGGCCACTGGCCAGCGGCCCACCGGGCATTTGCCCGGTACGCCAAATGGCCTGTCCACCCCTGTTTTCAGGCAAACATGTCCACAGTGAGATGAACATTTTAAAGTTTGAATGAGGTTTATAGATGTAAGTATGTAGAACTAGTAGCCTGCCAAAGTTTGTACCTTTAAAAGTCCATTGCCAATGATTTGCCATTGACATTGCATTGGGCGCTTAAAGTTAAATATTCCAAAAAAATACAAATTATTTCAAAGTAAAGATCTCAACCATGCATGTCCACAGTAAGATGGAATTTTTAAATTGTGAATCAAGTTTATAGGTTAAAGTATGAAGGAACAGCGAGGTGCCAAAGTTTTCGGATGTACGTTTTAAAAGTTAGATATCTCAAAAACGAAGTAAAAATACTAAACTAGGTGTTGGTGACTGGATTTGAACCAGCACACTCCTACATGTTATCCTTCGGATATCATCCAATTTATCCGCTGTCCCACTTAACTGGGACATTTGATTCAGCTTTCTGTGCTGCTCTTAACTTGTTCTTCTGGAAGTCAGTCTTCCAGAAAAGCTTCATATTAAAGATCAGGGTGAGAATTGAACTCCGACCTATGGATCATGTACACAACATCTCTACATAGTGAGCTATCAGCTTTATACTGTGTTATAGCTTTTGTTCTGCTTTGACTAAGAACTCTATTCTCTCTTGAAATAGGTGGTGACTGGATTTGAACCAGCACAATCCAACAGGAAACACTCGGGATATCATTGAATTTATCCGCTGCCCCACTTTACCAGGGGACTTGACTATGTTTTCTGTGCTGTTTTGAAGTTGTTCTTCTGGAAGTCAGACTTCCAGAAAAGCTTCACATTAAAGAGCAAGGCTGCGTGTGCAATTTTATGGAAATGGCAAGCTGCGTTCATGATTTGAGGCAGTTTGTTCAAAACGGACCAATCCTGCAAACTTTGGAAGCCAACCTTAGCCAATGAAGATGCAATATGGGAAATCGGACAGATCCGGGTTGATCACATGACTATAGAGATACTGTGTAGCGATTTGCATGACGTTTGGTTAAAAGCTGTAGGTGTAAAGGGAAAAAAATGGGTTTTGCACAAATCGGCCTCCTGGTGGCGCTATGACAGGCCCATGTGAAAAATGTGGAGCAGAGGTTCTGAATTGGCATCCAGGGAGTGGGTGTGCACAGTTTCGCAGCGACCGGGCCAATGGTGCCGGAGATTAGCTGGTAACACACGGACAGGACACACGGACACACGGACGGACGGACGGACGGACGGAGAAAACATAAAGGGGGAAAACATACTCTCTCGCCATGCCTTTCAGCCTGGCGGAGACTATAATGATCTCAAATCTTTGGTCAAAACAAATCCAATCATTCCAATTAATCTAATGTTATCATTTAGAGTTTTCCCCCGTGAATGACAGAAGACAATTTTGCCAATGTTTGACCATTTTAATGTATAGTCTGTCACTTTAGAAATGTGCAGATACCCTGTATAGCAGGGGTGTCGAACTCATTTTGGGGTGCGGGCCACATTGGTCAAAAGGTGACTTGATGTGGGCCGCAACCAGTTGCGGATGCGCATGTACGCTCACACGCATTCAGTTATACAGCATTGTTTTTCAGTCTGTTGTCTCAGTCACTGCAACTACAGTATATCACTTTGAAAAAAAATATGATGAAGAAGAATAGCTACTTTAATTATTGACATTGAAAACAACACGTTTTCACTATAGTGACAGAATTCTTCAAGCAAAGATATTTAGATTTAAAGAACAACAGTGATGTAAAGGCACTAGCTGGCTGGCTGGAATGACCAGCAAAGCCAAGCTGGGAAGCTGTGCTTTGCTGGTCAGTCCAAAAGAACACTTTAAAGCACTATAAGACTACATCTATACATTAAACATGTGATGGTGTAGTGGACTAATGCTCAAACTCTCAGCACTGGGTTTCCATGTTCAAGTCCCAGACCTACTGTAGGTTGAATGTGAAAGTATAAACTTCAAAAGTACTGAGTAATGGTGTAGTAATACTCAGTCTTTCAGCAGAGATTGTCAAGTTTTGCCAGCTAAACTACAAAAAAATAACTAAAAAGCACTAAAAGACAAATTCGGGGTAGAATAGTAAAGTTACATGATGAAGCTCTATATGTTGACGTATTTCAACTTTACTAACTGAAGGCTGACATATAAACACTTCAAGAGTACAAAGAGACATATGATGGGAGTCGCTGAGACATGGTGTCTCAGTGCAGAGATTCCATGTTCAAATTCCAGTCATTCTATGGTTCATTGCTTTTCAACTTTGCTAACTGAAGGCTGACATATAAACACTTCCAGACTACGAAGAGACATACAATGGGAGTGGCTGAGAGATGGTGTAGCGTTCTAAAGATCAGACTCTCAGCATGAAGATGCCATATTCAAATCCCAGTCATTCTATGGTTCATTGCTTTTCAACTTTACTAACTGAAGGCTGACATATAAACACTTCAAGAATACAAAGAGACATACAGTGGGAGTGGCTGAGTGATGGTGTAGCGGTCTGAAGATCAGACTCTCAACATGGAGATGCCATGTTCAAATCCCAGTCATTCTATGGTTCATTGCTTTTCAACTTTACTAACTGAAGGCTGACATATAAACACCTCAAGAGTACGAAGAGACATAGATATTTTTCAAGGCCAAAATACAAAACAGCAAGTCAAAAGCACGAAGATACATGTGAAGGGAGTGCTGAGAGATGGTGCAGTGGTCTAAAGGTCGGACTCTCAGCACAGAGGTTCTAGGAGACATCTGCTGTTAGTCACTGAGAGATGGTGTAGTGCTCTGAAGGTCGGACTCTCAGCACAGAGGTTCCATGTTCAAATCCAGGTCATCCCATACTTCAAAGTTGTAGTACTTTGACATTTTCAAGGCCAAAAAGCAAGTCAAGACCACAAAGAGACATGGGAAGGGAGTGCCTGAGAGATGGGGTAGTAGTCTAAAGGTCGGACTCTCAGCCCAGAGGTTCCATGTTCAAAGCCCGGTCATCCCATACTTCAAAGTTGTAGTACTTTGACATTTTCAAGGCCAAACAAAAAAGCAAGTCAAGAGCACAGAGACATGTGAAGGGAGTGGCTGAGAGATGGGGTAGTGGTCTGAAGATCGGTCTCTCAGCACAGAGGTTCCATGTTCACATCCCTGTTGTCCCAAACTCCAAAGTTGTACTACTTTGAAATCTTCAAGGCCAAAATACAAAAAAGCAAGTCAGAAGCACGAAGAGACATGTGAAGGGAGTGGCTGAGAGATGGGGTAGTAGTCTGAAGGTCGGACTCTCAGCCCAGAGGTTCCATGTTCAAAGCCCAGTCATCTCATACTTCAAAGTTGTAGTACTTTGAAATCTTCAGGGCCAAAATACAAAAAAGCAAGTCAAAAGCACTAAGAGAAATGTGAATGAAGTGGCTGAGAGATGGGGTAGTGGTCTAAAGATCGGACTCTCAGCACAGAGGTTCCATGTTCAAATCCCAGTCGACCCATACTTCAAAGTTGTAGTACTTTGAAGTTTTCAAGGCCAAAATACAAAAGAGCAAGTCAAAATCACAAAGAGACATGTAAAGGGTGTGGCTGAGAGATGGGGTAGTGGTCTAAAGGTCGGACTCTCAGCACAGAGGTTCCATGTTCAAATCCCAGTCATGCCATACTTCAAAGTTGTAGTGCTTTGAAATTTTCAAGGCCAAACAAAAAAGCAAGTCAAAAGCACGAAGAGACACCTGCTGAGGGCCCAAAGGTGCGTTGGCGCAGTGGTGTGGTGTGCTTGATCGGTTGCCTCTGCTATAGACAGTTCGCAGGTTCAAGTCCCATGCCATCAACGTACTGGAGGACCATCGGAGGGACTGTGTCTCTCCCCTGTTTCCTGATAGTTAAAGGTGGGGGGTTATGTCTGAAAGTACTCTGCCCATCTAAGGTTTTACAGGAAGACATTTTAAGGTCTTGTGAAGTGATTGTACTCCGACCCCCTCCGGGTGTCTTTTGGGATCAAATGGTTTTGCTGCCATGGTATCGCTGGTTTGCGAACTGGTGGATAAACAATGAAAAAGCCAAAAACACAGAAAGTGTCTTTCTGTAAAACCTCAGTACTTTCAGACATAACCCCCCACCTTTAACTATCAGGAAACAGGGGACGAACACAGTCCCTCCGATGGTCCTCCAGTACGTTGATGGCATGGGACTTGAACCTGCAAACTGTCTGTAGCAGAGGCAACCGATCAAGCACACCACACCACTGCGCCAACGCACCTTTGGGCCCTCAGCAGGTGTCTCTTTGTGCTTTTGACTTGCTTTTTTGTTTGGCCTTGAAAATGTCAAAGTACTACATCTTTGAAGTATGGCATAACTGGGACTTGAACATGGAACCTCTGTTCTGAGAGTCCGACCTTTAGACCACTACCCCATCTCTCAGCCACTCCCTTCACATTTCTCTTAATGGTTTTGACTTGCTTTTTGGTATTTTGTCTTTGAAAATGTCAAAGTACTACAACTTTGAAGTATGGGACGACTGGGAATTGAACATGGAACCTCTGTGCTGAGAGTCCAACCTTTAGACCACTACCCCATCTCTCAGCCACTTCCTTCACATTTCTCTTAGTGCTTTTGACTTGCTTTTTTTGTATTTTGGCCTTGAAAGTTTCAAAGTACTGCAACTTTGACGTATGGGACGACTGGGATTTGAACATGGAACCTCTGTGCCAAGAGTCCGACCTTCAGACCACTACACCATCTCTCAGCCACTCCCCTCACAAGTCTCTTTGTGCTTTTGACTTGCTTTTTTGTATTTTGGCCTTGAAAATTTCAAAGTACTACAACTTTGAAGTATGGGACGACTAGGATTTGAACATGGAACCGCTGGGCTGAGAGTCCGACCTTTAGAGCACTACCCCATCTCTCAGCCACTCCCTTCACATTTCTCTTAGTGGTTTTGACTTGCTTTTTTGTATTTTGGCTTTGAAAATGTCAAAGTACTGCAACTCTGAAGTATGGGACGACTGGGATTTGAACATGGAACCTCTGTGCTGAGAGTCCGACCTTTAGACCACTACCCCATCTCTCAGCCACTTCCTTCACATTTCTCTTAGTGGTTTTGACTTGCTTTTTTGTATTTTGGCCTTGAAAATCTCAAAGTACTACAACATTGAAGTATGAGACGACTGGTATTTGAACATGGAACCTCTGTGCTGAGAGTCCGGACCTCAGACCACTACACCATCTCTCAGCCACTCCCTTCACATGTCTCTTCGTGGTTTTGACTTGCTTTTTTGTATTTTGGCCTTGAAAATGTCAAAGTACTACAACTTTGAAGTATGGGACGACTAGGATTTGAACATGGAACCGCTGGGCTGAGAGTCCGACCTTTAGACCACTACCCCATCTCTCAGCCACTCCCTTCACATTTCTCTTAGTGGTTTTGACTTGCTTTTTTGTATTTTGGCTTTGAAAATGTCAAAGTACTGCAACTCTGAAGTATGGGACGACTGGGATTTGAACATGGAACCTCTGTGCTGAGAGTACGACCTTTAGACCACTACCCCATCTCTCAGCCACTTCCTTCACATTTCTCTTAGTGGTTTTGACTTGCTTTTTTGTATTTTGGCCTTAAAAATCTCAAAGTACTACAACATTGAAGTATGAGACGACTGGTATTTGAACATGGAACCTCTGTGCTGAGAGTCCGGACCTCAGACCACTACACCATCTCTCAGCCACTCCCTTCACATGTCTCTTCGTGCTTTTGACTTGCTTTTTTGTATTTTGGCCTTGAAAATGTCAAAGTACTACAACTTTGAAGTATGGGACGACTAGGATTTGAACATGGAACCGCTGGGCTGAGAGTCCGACCTTTAGACCACTACCCCATCTCTCAGCCACTCCCTTCACATTTCTCTTAGTGGTTTTGACTTGCTTTTTTGTATTTTGGCTTTGAAAATGTCAAAGTACTGCAACTCTGAAGTATGGGACGACTGGGATTTGAATATGGAACCTCTGTGCTGAGAGTCCGACCTTTAGACCACTACCCCATCTCTCAGCCACTTCCTTCACATTTCTCTTAGTGTTTTTGACTTGCTTTTTTGTATTTTGGCCTTGAAAATCTCAAAGTACTACAACATTGAAGTATGAGACGACTGGTATTTGAAAATGGAACCTCTATGCTGAGAGTCCGGCCCTCAGACCACTACACCATCTCTCAGCCACTCCCTTCACATGTCTCTTCGTGCTTTTGACTTGCTTTTTTGTATTTTGGCCTTGAAAATATCAAAGTACTACAACTTTGAAGTATGGGACGACTGGGATTTGAACATGAAACCTCTCTACTGAGAATCCGACCACATTGCATTGAGAGCTGCAGTTCATCGTTCTAACGGACCTGGAGTAGCGGCGCTGTCTCAAAAGTGGGCGTCAAATTTGTAGTCCTCGTGTAGGGAAAGCCTTCAAGCCCAGCACCAATGGCAGCCTGCAACAGAGTCGTTAGCTCATGCCCCGCACATTGCTCAACTCATTTGTCCAATTGGGAAGTTTTCAGTGTCCCAGGAGCCCATGCGTGAATTATGGGCATCAATTCCTGTTGTCAGTCATTCAATTCATTTCAGTGATCCGTGTCAGTCAATAATAATGTGGATTGAGGGAACGCAACCTGACAGAAATCAGAAAGGGTCATATAGTCTGCAACTCCTGTCCTGTGTTTCTGACTGGCTGCTGTTGCTGCTGTGTCACCTGAATCTCTGCACGGGGATTAAATGGTGCTTGTTAAGTGACTTCAGCGCTTGACAATAAGCATTGTTGAAAGTTTGTACTTTTACTTTGGTACTGTAAGTATATTTTAACAATACTTTTACTCAAATAAAAATTTGAATACAGTCCCTTTACTTGTAACAAAGTATTTCTACATTGTGGTATTGCTACAACACAAGTAAAACAAAAACGAGAGCTTCCTCCACCACTGTGCACCAGCAGTGACAGGCTGGGTCATCAATCTGATGCAGGCGTCCATCAGCAGAGTGGTGGTATAAACTTTAAACGCTTCTTCTGTGTCCTATAAAAACCACCAGCAAGCCATCATGAAGCACTAATGGCCCGACCCCGATAGTGCAGGGTACAAAATAAAGTATAGTCTCGGTTAACCTTTTACGCTAGGTGATATTTGTCTGGGCGGATGCCCAGTGACGATGCATACTTTACCATCTGCACTGTACTGTACACATCTATTTGGTGAGGAGATAGATAAAAAAGCAAGAGAGAGAGAGAGAGAGAGAGAGAGAGAGAGAGAGAGAGAGAGAGAGAGATGGAAGCCATATTATTCAGGGCTTTGACATTTGGACAACAAATAACTAGGCTGATGAACAGATGGGGATCAATATTGGTTGATCTCAGATTCGATCCAGAGACTTTGTGGCTTATCAACAAATGATGTTTTTTTCTGTCTCAGTTTATTTTACTTTCAATGCACCTCACCCTCTTTCCTCCTCTCCTCTCCTCTCCTCTCCTCTCCTCTCCTCTCCTCTCCTGGCAGATGGCATTAACCATCTGGAGGAGGCAGCCTGGCGAATCCATTAGCAAAATGGGGATAGAAGATTATTAGAGATCTAGCTATGAATTGGTTATCAGCACAGTTGTGGAACAGTATCACTGTCGACAGTGTAAACCTCCTCAGATCTGTCCATTTGTACACCTATGATATAGCATTATAATAGCTAAAAGACTTAACTGAAGACAATAGCACAAATGCTTGGCTGTGAGCCATGTTTTGTGGACGTCATCCTTATATGTACGTAGGATGTTGAACATTATATACACGCCACTGTCGTATGATGGTGCATGAATTAAGCCTGGGTCATTTAAAAGAGGAGGGGTGTTATTATATGCAGAGATGGAATGAGCCGTGTGAAATAATCAGACAAAGAATCAATATGGTGTACCCATCGATTCACCCTCAACTTCCTGGGTGAGAGCTAGAGCACATCATCCCTCTCACACACACAAACACACACACACACACACACACACACACACACACACACACACACACACACACACACACACGCACGCACGCACGCACACACGCACTTGCGCACGCACGCAAACACGCACACACACACATATTCAAATAAATCAGGTGATAAAAACCACTTCAGTGTTTGAGCTCTTAGCTTGAATATTTCATGATGTTTGCAGAGCTGTCTGCAGCAGCACCAACCTCGCATTCCCCCAACCGTGTTTGTACCTGCTATTGAAGCATTCAGTGTTTGTACCTGCTATTGACGCTTTCAGTGGTGGAAGAAGTACTCCCATATTTTACTTCTGTCATTTTAGATTTTAGCATGATTGGCTATTGAAAAATAGCAGAAATACAAGCTCACACTGCGCCACTTTGTGCCGCGCTGCGAGCTTGTACATCTGCTATTTTAGAATTTTGTTTGAAAAATGTTGAAAGCGTTCAAACATTTAGATAAACAACAATTTAGATTTTTTTAACACAAATCTTCTGTTCTGGGGGGTCCCTGGTACAAAACCGTGTTCAAATATCATTTTGGGGTTTGGCATGAAAAAATCTCGAAAGAAAATTGGCTTAATGGGTTAAAGTAGGACACTTTGGTAGAGGTTTGTTAAGGAAAAGTAGCATTAGCAATACCAGAATATAGAAATACCGTGTTACAAAAGCATTGGCATCAAAATAATGCTTACAGTATCAATTTAAAAGTATTTGTCAAAATTAGTCAAACTATCAGAAATAGTAGATCTACAAGCTCACAATGCTTGACGTTGTGACGTGTTGTGAGCTTGTATATTGCCAAATTTCTGACAGCCAAAGTACAGTATAAAATAGGGCTTAAGTGGTTAATGTATGTATTGTAATCATAATCAAAATCTGCAAAGTAGTTAAAGTTTTCAAATAATTGTAGTGGAGTCAAAATTCGCAAAATATGTAAGAATATATTATTTTAAAAGAAATACTCAAGTAAACGTACGTGAACATTGTTCGTATCTATAAGTACAGTACTTGAGTAAATATACGTAGTTACTTTCTAACACTGGAAGCATTTGTGAAATAATTAAAGCTAATCTCTTTTTCCTTACATTTCATACCCCACATACTATAATATATAGTAACCCATGCGTGACCATTGCAAAATGGTCTTATCTCATGATGAATGACATTTAGGACTGAATTTGGGATCCGTGCTCAGTGAAATCCTTGTTAATGTATCCATTTGTAACTCTGAGAGTATACACATAAACACATTTGGTTACATGTACTCTCACAGTATAAATCGATAAAATGGATCAAAACATGGAGGCTTTCATTGTGCATCATGTATACTGTATACAAAAGCAGACCTGGACCATTGAGCTTACCTTTGGCATTTAACACTGGCATTTAACCCTTTAAAGACCGTATAAACACGGAAGTACCCTAACAGTATGAGTAGGCCCAGATCCTTCTATTGGAGAGTTACGTCAATGAGGGGGCAGAAACAGCACCGGTCACGTGGTTCATGTAAACCTCGAAATAGTGACAAACGCTAATAGACTCCAGTGCATTCCTTAAACTTCCGGTTCAGGGCTTTCACTATGTCACTATTCGCCAATAGAAGGCTCTGTAGAAGACCTGGTCCGATGAAGTGAACAGAGGTGATGCAACTCTCCTTACATGGCTCTGAGTAGGCCTATAAGCAGTATTATGTCTTACATTTTTAGACCACAGAATAATATGTTATAAACCACCCGGCCAAATAAGAATTATCTTACGAAATTGTTAAGTACATAAAAATGTATCTCAAAGTCATGAAAAATAAGCTGTAGTTTTTCTGCTAATGACTAGGGGGGGGGGGGGGTTCCACTGAATGCAGTGAAATACTTGTTTTAACCCAAAGATGGCGATGCACTCTAGAGTATAGCATAACACACTGGCCAAAAGATGGCGGTGCACTCTAGGGCGCGAACAGGCTTTTTGCATGTAGTTTAAGCGCAAGGGGGCGGGGCCGCGGGTAGTGGGTGGGGAGAGAGCCTGGCGACGCGAGCTAATGTTAGTGCACTGAGTGGCAGTTGGGGCAAACGCAGTCCCCACAACATCATTTACGATTTTTCAAACAACCGCAGACTACTTTTTTCGCCGATAAAGTATAGTTTTGGACCATGACGGAGGCGCGCCTAAGCGCCGTCCGAGTTATGTACCGATAGGCACAGAATCGTAAATGATGTTGTGGGGACTGCGTTTGCCCCAACTGCCACTCAGTGCACTAGCTCGCGTCGCCAGGCTCTCTCCCCACCCGCCACCCGCGGCCCCGCCCCCTTGCGCTTAAACTACATGCAAAAAGCCTGTTCGCCTCTAGGGCAGGGGACTTCAACTGGGGGTCCGGGACCCCTAGGGGTCTTCAGAGTTACTACAGGGCCGCCAAATCTTTGTGTGCTAGGATTATTTTTTACATTGACCACTTGAACCCTAGCATCCCTATTCTGAAGAGAACTTTAGCTGACAACAGCAGATCTACAAGATTACAACGCCTCACGCTGCGAGGCGTTGTGAGCTTGTAGATCAGAGGGAAAAAAGAGCAGACCAACATGAATCCAACAACAAAACGTTGAAGACCCCTGCTCTAGGGTATAGCAGAAGACTGGTGTACCTTGGCAGAAGACCGGTGTAGTTAGTTAGGAATTATGCCATCAGTGACTCTGATGACATAATGACTGAAACTCACCTGAGCGTGTCATCAGGTGAGGTGTTTAGCCCCGCCCAGAAAAACAGCTCTCAGCAGGAAATTCCCAGAACAGGGCATAATTTCCTGTTTACGGGCTCTTTGCATTTGTACTGTGTAAATGTGCTACCATATGCTGTGCGTGCGTGCGTGCGTGTTTTCAGGTGTGTTTTCTAATTTGGTTCAGATCTTGTACTTTGGCGCTCTGGTACTATTTTTGGTCCCCAGTGGGACTGCTTCACTTCTTCTGCTCTTAAGTTTTTGAAAAATGAAACAACCTCACCCACAACCTTGATTCTGTATTGATTGGAGCCACCTGGAATCCTGTACACCTCGGACGCATCCTGCCAAAAAAGATATAAATAAAACAGTAAAAGATGAAATTATGAGCGTTTATGTCCCGTCTGAGGTCAGCGCCCATGCTGGTCATTCATCACTGTCGCCTAAAACGTCAGCACCTCAGCAGCAGGTCAGAATCTTCCTCTGATTAAACATCCACAGGAAGCCATTCTCTCAACCTGTGGGCCGGGGCCCACTGCTGGGCCGAGAGGATATTGCAAGTGGGGGCCACCAACTAATTGGCAAATCACTTAGATTTTAAAGATAATATAACATTAATATTTTAGTTTAGTTTTCAAATCTATAAAATGCATAAAAATCATTTGAAAATAGCAGATCTACAAGCTCACAATGTGTCGCATCGCGACATATTGTGAGCTTGTAGATCGCCTATTTACAAATGGCCAAAATGTATGTAGGCCTGAGGTGGTTAATGTATGTTTTGTAATAATAATCAAAATCTGCAAAGTAACTAAAGTTTTCAAATAATTGTAATTGAGTAAAATTACAATATTTGGTTCTGAAATGTAGTGGAGTAGAAGAAAAAGTACAGTACTTGAGTTACTTAGTTACTTAGTTACTTTACACCACTGCCACTTAACATGGTTTAAGTGGGTGGCATATCATCATCATAACCTTTATTTCAAGAGCATTCCTGAGATGGCTTTAAAAATAAACAGATACCAGTGCTTATCACGCCTCTCAGACAGAAAAGATAAGCCTGGAGGTTTCAGTGTAAAACAGAAAAGACAGTTATCTGTCAAACTTAAGGGCTCTTTCACTTTAAAACACTTATTGATTCATTTTCATGTCTACTCAGGTTTGTGTGCATCCAAGATAGTTTTTTATTTTTTATTTGCTTGATATTTGGAAATCGATAAGATGTTTTCTAAATATAGCCTATTTATATTTGATTATATTTTATAAAACACACGCCCCCATCCTAAGTTTATAAACCTATTCAACTTCAAACTTCACATTAACCACGTTAGATTTGAAAACACATGTGGTTCTGGTGACTGATATAGCCCTTCTAATGCATAAGGAGGCCGTCATTTTTCAATTAGTTATTTCATGCATGAATGTCATGGATTTTGTTCATGCATGGACTTGATACATTACAGAAAATATTAACATAATGAAATTATTTTACACAATGCCGGTCCCCTCATGCATTAGAAGGACAATATCAGTCACCAGAACCAGGGATGTGTGTTTTTCAATGAGTTTGAAGTTGAATGGGCTTATAATCTTTTTATTATGCATTTTCATATTATCATTTTAAGTGTTTTGCCAGTTACTGTGGGGCCCACTCGCAATACCCTCACGGCCCACCAGTGGGCCCGGCCACAGGTTGAGAACCGCTGCCTTAGGGCCCACTCACAAATAGACGTGCGACAACGTGTCGGATACGTGGGGCGGGGGTGTTTAGGGGTGTTGGGGGCGCCCGTTTCAATTCATTTCCTAAGGAAGTCACGTGGTTTTGAAGCGTGCGACGTGCCGCGGGGGAGGGTGAAGGGGAAGGGGAGGGGGGGGCGGAATGAACGGGTGTATATGGAGAAAACGCACTGTGTGAGTCCAGCCTTAGAGCTACCAGGAGGAAGGACAACATCAGTGTTCTTCACTGTCTTCCTTCCCCATGTGTGCAAGGTTCTAAGTCCTAATAAATAAACATCTACTACGGTATGTGTGCCAGTGCCCTTAGCGTTGTGAAACACCTCTGACCTCTGACCTCAGCCAGGCAGTAATGGGGGGGGGGGGGCACACTTGCTTCTTCTGAGCGATAGTTTCTCCCTGGTCTGATTGTTACACAATACAATCATAAAATGATGAATCAATATTTGACAGTCCAATAACACAGAGTCCATTGTGTGTCTTGGATGGATCAGGGACGATCACATCCACTGATGCGCTCAGCTGTCCGTACGACCCTCATTGCATTGCTTTGCGGTTGAGGTCAGGTCAGTACAGTTTCCATACCAGGCAGTGATGCAGCCAGTCAGGATGCTGCTCTCTGACTCGGTGACCTCTGTAAAAGGTCCCTGGTAAAAAAAAACGTTTTTTTAATAATATCAAGACTATAATTGTGGTTCTCTGTACCCTTACAAGTCAGTTCTCTCAGAATCAGCACTTGGGATTTTATTGGGTGGGACATTAAACCATTTTATTGCTTCACTCAACTTGTTCAGCCATAATCACAAATGATTCAATCAAACAGATTGTGTTTGACAGCTGGATTCATATCTCCCCTTCACCTTCACAACGGCATTAAACGTTAGTTTAGATGACAGACAGCTGCATGGGAAAAGGGAATTGCCACATCATGATATTACATTTGCAAACATTTACAATGAAGATGTTTCATCGTTAAAAACAGGCAGATCAATAAAACCTGGTTGATGTGTTTGTTACAGACTATAATATAATTGCAAACAATAATTCTGATTGAAGACATCCATTACACAATGGCCACTCTGTTAGAATGTATCCATTTGTAACTCTGAGAGTGTACAAATGTAACCAAATGGACCCTTATGAGTCCATTTGGTTACATTTGTACACTCTCAGAGTAAAATGAATACCGAGGATTTTATGGTGCAGGCAAGCATCAGCAGCCATCTGCCATTTCAATGGCAGAACTCAGCTTTTGGATTTGAACCCGCTGAGTTTTAGATTGAATTTAGAAGTGAAAACAGAGCCATTGTACAAAATCTGTACTGTTGAAATCAAACCGACAGCGATAAAAGTGGTTCTCCTTTAATGGGTATCCAACATGTCAAAAATATAGATTGTAAAAGAAAATATGTCACTGTGACATCTCCCACTGGTTTGTAAAGTTCCATTTGAGTTCAGCAGATTGACCATCACCATGTTGGATATAGGATACTGTCATCTTGGCTTTTATCATGATACTACTGACTATGATACTGACACTACTGACTATATGATACTGACATACTGACCATGATACTGGCACAATACTGACCATGATACTGACCATGATACTGACATGATACTGACCATGATACTGACATGACACTGACCATGATACATGACACTGACCATGATACTGACCATGATGCTGACATGACACTGACCATGATACTGACCATGATGCTGACCATGATTCTGACATGATACTGAGATGATACTGAAAGCTAGCCTGGCGTAGCTAGACTATATCACTGCGTGGATATGAGTCTGGTGCTTCCATGAGGAAGTTTTTCTTCCCAAGGGGCGGGATCAAAACAATGGTCCTCGACGCAATTGGTTAGACCTACAACCAACTACCAATCACAGTCTCCCATATTCGAATACTGGGCCCTGATTGGTTACCCACGTCTTCTGGAGCAGGAAATGGATTCTCTATGGAGCGGTGCCAGACCCAAATCCCAGATTGCAATTTTTGTTTGCACTCGCAGATTTGTCTGGTCCCAGGCTAACTGAAAGCCGTGTGAAAGGGCCTGAAACCCCTGTGACAGGGCTGGTACCATGTTACCATGGTTACCATGGTAACTTGGTACCATGGTAACATGTCGGGCTGTCCATTCAGTGCTGTGAGAGGGGCCTGGTGACAGGGCCTGACATCCATATACAATTCTACTTATAATCGTAAACAGGCTTTTCCCCCCCTCTCCCTGGAAATTACAGTAGGCCAATAATTATATAATAATCACATACTAACAGTCCAGTTGAATGTAAAATCTTATATTTGGAAATCGATGAGATGTTTTCTAAATTACAATAAGCAACAATACACAATACAAATAAAGCTTACACTTTAATTGGGTGTGGGGGCGGTAAGCGACCTGGATACTGGACAGGGGCAAGGGGTCAGAAAAGGTTGAGAAACACTGGTCTAGAGACAATGCATGCAACCACGCCCCTCTATCAGGACGAGGAGGTGAGAGCAAGGCGTAATAGCCTCCTCTGACTGTCTAGTGCAGCGGCTAAAAGCAATATTTTGGGAGAATCGTTCACTTGGTGATACAAGCGTGAAACTTGGTACAGATCATCTTTAGAGGTCATTTATCGATTTTTTTAATCGAGCCACTTGAAAATCAAAGATGGCGGCCATTTTTCAAGATGGCCGACATCTTAGTGGGCAGTTAAGTGATATGATGGTTTATTTGGTGATACAAGCATGAAAATTGGCATGAGCAGTCTCTGTGGGTCACTTGACAATAGGCCACCCACAGCTACTTGAAATTTCAAGATGGTGGCCATTTTTCAAGATGGCCAACACTTTAGTGGAGCAATTAAGTTATATAATGGTTTATTTGGTGATACAAGCATGAACATTGGCATGATCAGTCTCTGTGGGTCACTTGACAATAGGCCACCCACAGCTACTTGAAATTTCAAGATGGCGGCCATTTTTCAAGATGGCCAACACTTTAGTGGAGCAATTAAGTTATATAATGGTTTATTTGGTGATACAAGCATTAAATTTGGCATGAGCAGTCTCTAAGGGTTGCTTGACAAGAAAACACTCCCAGCCACTTTACATTTCTATTTTCAAGATGGCCACCCCCTGGATCCTCAAAAGATACATTTTCTCATAGAAATGTATGTTTTTTTTTCATTAAGGACGATTATTATTATTATGCTAAAGAACAACTTTTAACACATCACAATATAGTTGTGTTGATTTGTTGATCATAGATAGATTAGATAAGAGTGAATATCTGCACTACCAGGGCACACTGGTGATATATCACTGGGGTTCAATGTCAGCTAATTGAAAGTTGGTATCCCAAATGCTGTCTAATTTACCCCAAAACAGTTAGATAGCCGCACCTGAATTGACAGGTTGTGCCAGCACGGGAGAGCCGAGCCAAGGTTAATGGGGTTTTAGTTAACCGGATGGTGTACAGATCGCTCAGGATTTAAATGGCATTGGATGAACGATCGAACTAAGTGTAGGGTTAAGGCACGAACTTAGTTGTATCCCATACATCAAAGTGCTTGGTAAAAGGTGGTAAAAGGATAAACCCTCGGCCTCTGCCTATGCTGCAGACATGGCAGAAGCCAATCCATCATAACAGTTGTGAAAACTAACTGGGACAGATGTTTAATTTGTCAGCAGGTCACCAAGGAAAAACTCATTCAGCCGAGTTTATTCAACAGAGAGCACGATCGTACTGGTTATGATACCATTGCAAGAAATGTTCCATTATTTCATAAGATCAATGCTCTGCCTATCTTACTTAGTCCAACCCGACTAGATGAAGGTGATGGCATAGAAAGCACATCGACAAGAAACAGAGCAAAATATAATTCAAGCTGTAAACTTAGGTTCAACAACACAGAGCTGGAAAGGACCCAAAAGAGAGCATCTACATCTGCTGAAGACACTGAAGATACCAAAGATATCCATGTCAAGAGGCCAAGAAGATCTAATGTATGACCGGTCCAGCGATGTCACAACTGTGAACGAGGCCAGGCTTGATCTCTTTGCCAGAAAGCAAAGACAATAATGACTTGATCCCACCAACTCAAGCAGCACTCAAAGAGCATGCCAAACATGCTTCTTATGAGGCTGGATACGTGTGGGGACAGGCATTGAAGCGACATCCACAAATGCCGAGCCCATCTGACTGGGGATGGGTGGAACAGGACGAGAAGTGGAAAGTCTTCTGGACTCCACTTCCACCTATTGCGGAGAGTTGTTGGGAGTTGACCAAATGTGGGTGCTCCAAGGCATGTACTGGAAGGTGTAACTGCTTCAGATATGGACTCAGTTTCACATGCCTATGTAGTTGCCCCTGCTAGAACCTATTTGCATGTTTATTTTGCCAGAGTTATTCCCTGTTGTCCTCTGTGTTTTCAAGTGGAGGCCTATGGCTCGGCATGTTTTACTTTTTATCTAGTCTATTACTGTGTAATTTTCAGTTGTTACTTTGTAACATTGCTTCCACTGCCTTCCACTGCCATATCTAACAGTGAAGCACATTTTCAGTTTAGTTCCTTAGTATCGTTTGTCATGGTTCCGTGGCTATTGCCATTCAGTATTAGCCATTACTCATAATTTTGGAGCACTGTCCGTTCAGCACCACAACTGTGCTTATCAGCACCACAACTGTGCTAATTTATTCATCTTATTTTTTGTTTCCCCACCCCTTAGTATTTATTTGACACATGTAATGGCTGTTAGTTTAAAAAAAAATATATATATATATATACATATATATATATATATATATATATATCCTCCCTTGTGACTGTTACCTTGTCGTGGTAAGGGAGCTTGTTTAGGCCTACCTCAGTGAACCCTGAGAGCTATGCCGGTGGGAGGCAACTCCTGACAGGTCTTACCAAACTGGACAGGTCGTGGGCGAGGAGTCAGACAAAACACAGTCAAACAACCTCTCTTGACAGAGCTTTTTGAGGAACCCAATACATTTCTATGAGAAAAGGTATCATTTAAAGATTGACATCTTGAAATTTCAAGTGGCTGTGGGCGGTTTCTTGTCAAATGACCTTTTGAGACGGCTCATGGCAATTTTCATGCTTGTATCACCAACTAAATGATTTCTTAAGCTTAACTAGTCCACTAAGGTGGTGGCCATCTTGAAAAATGGCCGCCATCTTGACATTTCAAGTAGCTGTGGGTGGCTTATTGTCAAGTGACCCACAGAGACTGCTCATGCCAATTTTCATGCTTGTATCACCAAATGAACCATTATATAACTTAAATGCTCCACTAAAGTGTTGGCCATCTTGAAAAATGGCCGCCATCTTGAAATTTCAAGTAGCTGTGGGTGGCCTATTGTCAAGTGACCCACAGAGACTGCTCATGCCAATTTTCATGCTTGTATCACCAAATAAACCATCATATCACTTAACTGCCCACTAAGGTATCGGCCATCTTGAAAAATGGCCGCCATCTTGGATTTTTGAGTGGCTCGATTAAAAAAGTCAAAGAGTTGACCTAAAGGAATGTTCATGCCAATTTTCACGCTTGTATCACAAAGTGAACGATTGTTCCTACTATCCGCTCTACTAGTCTGCGCTTGATTGATTTGAACTAATTTCAACCTGGAGTCACCTAAATGAGCATGTCATAGGTGAAATATTACCCCAAATTTTCCAAATAGAGAAAATAGCAATCTTACTCACAGTTATAATTATATAATTTTTTTCTCCAAAAATGTCAGATTGAGACGATTAATAAAACGCTCACAGCGCGCTCACAAGCTTTTAAATCCTGCCCTTTATGTTGATTAAGGCATGTCTTTGTACATATGACTGACACTCGTTCTTCTGGCTTTCTTTCAGAGACGACCCAACATTTAGTTGCAAGCATTCAGACACATGCATACACTGACTGAAAGCACATTACAACCATGAGTGATAAATCAACTTGATGGATTTCTCCTAACCCCCCTATATCCTTCTCTTTCTTAATGCAGGAGCATACAGACAAACGAGTGTGCACACGCGCACGCACACGCACACGCACACATTCTCTCTCTCTCTCATCTCATCTTCACTCCATTCTCGTTCTTGCATGCATAGAGCACAACTTGTGGAACAGAGGCCTTTCCTTAACTAATTACAGCAGTGAATATTACATTATAAATCTAGTCAGCCACTCATTTTTCATGAAATGGGAGGCTGTCAGCATCCAGAAGCCAGACATCTCAGAGTGCCATGCATTCTACTCCATTCTCAGCCACGGTGTGGCTGCCTGTTCAATTCAGCTGGTCTGGGGAAAGCGGAGCACTGCAACAGAGCCTGTCTATCACACAAACACATAATGGTTCTTAAATGGTCCTTCCACGAAGAAGAACCATCACTTACTAAAGAACCATTTTACTTAGTGAAAGGTTCTTCATGTTCCTCATATGGCTCTACAGAACCTTTTTTTTGTCGAAGGTCTTTGAGGAACCAGAAATGGTTCCTAATCCTTAAACAACCATTTCTGATGGTTCTTTTTAGACACCTAATCGTTCCTGTGAGCTGTGTGTGGAATTAGTCTACATGTTGTTTTCAGGCAACGCTAATGAACATTTAAAAGACAATGGTATCCCTGCCGCTATCCAGTGTGTGTGTGCAGGGTGAGTATTGTTAGACCCTGAGGGAAGACAGTGGCCAATGAAATCACAGGGAAAAAAACTGTCAATTTGATCTCAAGTCTGTTTGTGTGGTAGTAGGTCGACTAAATGCTGTCACGTGAGTGTTAACCACTTAACCTTAGCATCCAAATTTTGGGAATCTTCTTAATAGGCGAACATTCGCAGAAATTTTTTACAGTGAAAATAGCAGATCTGCAAGCTCGCAACGCGGAATAAAGCGATGCGTTGTGAGCTTGTAGATCGGCTATTTTCACTAGGTGAGTCCCAGGCTGACGTCTAATATCTCTTTTGGGTCTTGAGCTAAAAAGTTTGGGAACCTCTGTGCTATGGCATCACTCTGGAGAGCCAGTTTCGCTTTCCAAGTTGGCACCTTTATTTTTCTGTGTGCATTCAATTGAGCCGGTCTGGGCAGAGCGGTGCAACAGAGCCTGTCTAACAGGCAGGGGCTGCTGAGCGCCAGCCAGGCACAGGTGTGTGGCTGGCAACTAAGGTTCTATGCGGAACCGGTCGCCCACAGACAGCCCGAAAACTCGCTGTGATGTCTCACTAACCATCCCCAAACAAACACAGACCTGCTGCCTTCTTAACGTAATGATGCCATTACTACGGCATTACAATATGTTACCTAAGACTATTATTGCCAGTACAGATAGGGCAGCTTGTGCCGAAAGACGATTACACGAGGATGTGGCGTGAATTGGAATGTGCTCGGTACGTAGCAGTGATGGAAGAAGTACTTAGACTTTTTTTTACTTAAGTAGCAATACCACCAAAAGTACTCTTTTACAAGTAAAATACCTGTATTCAACATTTTACTTGAGTAAAATTACAAAAGTTTTGGCATCAAAATATACTTAGTACCAATGTAAAAGTACTCAAGTATAGCAGAAGTATAAAATAGGGCTTAATTGGTTAATGTATGTTTGTAATCATAAACTAAATCTGCAAAGTAACTTCTAACTAAAGCTATCAAATAATTATAGTACAGGAAAAAAGTTAAATATTTGCACTTTTATTTATTTATTAGAATAAAAGTACCTAAAAATTTACTTAGGTACAGTATTTCCCACCACTGATTAGAATGTGCTCGGTTAAGCAATGGAACGAAACACAGGCAGCCAAGCAGCCTCTTCAGACCCAACAACAATGCCAGCTGGCCTGGCAAGCATTCTAATTACACTATGGCCCAGTTAGGAGGAGAACTTGGGGACAAACTGTTAGCCTGTAGGCAGATGATTACACGAAACAACTCCACGCCTCACTAAATTAACATCCAAAGTCGCAATTTACTGGATTTGCCCTTCTGAGAAAATGCCCGTTGGGGTTAGCGGTCAGGCTATCAAGCCAGGCATCATGTTCAATCCATAAGCCTGATTTATTATACTTCGAAAATAGCCAATTTACAAGCTCACTTATAATTCGGCTGTATGATAGCATTGATACGATAAAGTATAAATCAGCCATAGTTATCAGTCAACAGACCTTTTTCATGGCAGCCATTGACTGCCAACTGTCCCGTCCCCTCGGGCTATGGGATCTTATCTACATGTAAATGCAACAACAAGTGGCGCACTAAGACAGTGCCAAATCATGTTTATGTTACTGCGTTGCCAATTTCTAACCTCAAATGTATTCAGACACTATATTTCAGTTTACGTTTTAAATGATAACGTTCGTAACACACCGTCTGTCCGCCATCTTTGTTTAGATTCAACAGAGCACCGCCCACATTGTCCCCATAATTTATCAGTGTATAGAAGAGGGACATTGAGCTATGGGATTCTACAGGTGACAGTCATGATATTATTGGTTGAAATTGGTTTGTACTTGCCGTTGTAATCACACATTAGGTTTTGGTCTTTTAGGGACTTTTGATATAAATAATATAGTATATATAAATAGTAATAGTAAATAATAAATAGTATTTGGCATTCATTGGCATCTATTGTTAATTTCTATGTCTCCATTATGGCCTTTGTTTACAATGTCATGCCAAGATGGCTGCTGTGAAATAAAAGGTCTATCTGCCTACTCTGCACTGCGACGTTATAATAGCTTTGATGATAGCAAAGCTCTGCAGTAGTCGGGAGATCATTATGGGATCCACGTCTTTCTATAGCCAACGTTATATATAGTGGAACTGCTGACAGGATGGAAATAAACCCAGTTTGAGCTCGGAGATTGAAGGCTGTGTGACCATGAGAAACAGCATCCCACCAGCACATGAGTTCATGAGCGTCATCCTCAGCATCAACCCATCAACACAATATGGGAGTTCTTCAGATAAGACCTAGATATAATTGAAGATAATTGAGTTTTGTTGTAAAAAAAAATCTAGTCAGTTATAAATAATATATTATTGCCTGCTTGTGTGTGTGCGTGTGCGTGTGTGTGCGTGTGCGTGTGTGTGTGTGTGCGTGTGTGTGTGTGTGTGTGTGCGTGCATGCGGGTGGCTGTCTCATTCAGGCAACAAACAATGAGAGAACGGGAGGCAGCATAGTCTCTGGAGGCAGAGCTGCTGTCTTGGAATCGGAAGGTTAGCGGTTCGATCCACAGTCCCCCCTGGCTTAGTCTCAAAGTGTCCTTGAGCAAGACACTGCAACCCCTAATTGCTTCTGATGAGCGTGAATGCAATGCAGATTGAGAAAGGTGCTTACGTATTTAAAGCATCTTTTCACTTTTTTTCCCCTTCAAACTATTAGGCCTACAGAAGGAGATCAGTGAGAGAACAAGCTCATAACGCGGATGGAAACCTCATATGTCCGAAACTGTTACTTTTCAGGATTAAAATCCCAAAATAGCAAAAGTAACAGATCTACAAGCTACGCGCTTCGTGCTGCGTTTTGAGCTTGCGGATCTGTTATTTTTTATTCTTTTGTGTGACGCTGTAGTGATCAAGTAGGGCATTAATTTACGAAATAACTTAAAATATGGAGATAAGAGGTTTCTGCCCGACAGCAACGATATAAGATTTAGAATTAGAATAAAAATAGAACAATCACTGAGAAAGTAATTGATAGTTGCAGCACCAATTAGCATGTCCTTTCATTGGAATGTGTCAAGAATGGATGTGACACCCGCTATCATTTTCTCCTCCTCCTCCTCCTCCTCCTCCTCCTCCACACGGGCCTTCATTTAATTTCCTGCAGTTTCACCCCCATACATCTCATTTTCTCCTCCTCCTCCGTCTCTCATCCCTTCATCCTCCTCAGTTCTCCTGGGCTAGCCGGCGTCCACTGAGGCTGATGCAGCAGCATGCACTCTGATGCCCAAAGCATTAATGCCAAAGTCAATGAGAAAATGGAAGGGTGAAGTGATTTGCACAGGACTGGGGGAATTAGTTGCCTGGCAAGTCGGCTACCCCGAGGTTACACACGAAGGAAATTGGATGTAGAAGGGAACGAGAGCGGGCCATATGATTTCATCTATTACGCTAGATTGCTAGACAGAGAGAGGACCATATAACTCGTTACAGTGAACACAGTGAAAAATCAGTGAACACGGCAGGCGCTCCCTGGCTGTGTATAGCATGTCACATATACACCTCTATTGGCTGCATGCAGGAGCCATAAACCTTCAAAGGGTTGTTGTTTAGATATAGTAGGAGGGCAGTAACTCGGCTATATGGCTGGCTTTAGCGATGCACACTGTGGGCGGAATTGACTGCTGTAGACATATTTCTTACAGTGGAGATGGAGATGCATGTAAATAAGCTTTGTGTGGTTTGGCTGTGGATATAAATGTCCTATAGCCTCGATGTGCTCTTGCTACCTGTAGGCAGTGTTGAGAAATAAGCAACCTGGCTTATGAAAACAAGCCCAAAAGAAGCGACCTAGGCCAAGAGCACTTTAAACCTATATACAGCTGCTATTTAAAAAAAATAATCTTGAAAATAAAGTGGAATATTTTTGAACATTTTACACAAATCCACGGCCACGTCTCTATGTCTTACAAAGCCCCCGACGCTATGACTCAGACATATTATATAGCCGCATAGCGGCCCGAACTCTAGATGTGAGGGCCACGTAGCGGCATGAACCTCTAGTATCTATATTCTCTTTATGCATGTGCCTGCATACAGACTTACAGTATATTGATCCCGAGGGAAATTCAGTCGTCAGAGCAGCACCGCAGTAAGGATGAAACAAAGACACAGATACGGGTAGAGAACCAGAACAGAATAAGCACAGTGGTAACACTAGAAAATAGAACAATATCATCTGAAAGACAGTAACATCCAACCTGGCCTTCTGTGCCTGGGCTGGTCCTATGCATAATGTATAGCAGCCATTCCTAACGTCGGCCAGGGCCCACTAGTGGGGTGTGATATTGGAAGTGGGCCCCCAAATAATTGGTGAAACACTAAGATTTGTATGATAATATAACAATAATATAAAAAAGAAATAATGTAAAACAAATGTCATGATATTTCTTGCTTTGAAACCTTGATTCCGATAAATAGGAACATAAAGTAGGCTAATGCTACTCGATCCAAGCCGGAACACAGTCGATTGACCACTTAACAAAGCTGCCGTTTTAAGTGTTAGGGTGCATATCACATACTGTAGGCTCTAATAGCTGACAGCGAGTCCCTGGTTCGATTTCCGCCTGGCTGTACCATGTACTGTACTGCACGTCACTCCCATACTTTCTCTCTCTAGGTTTCCTGTCTCTCTCCAGTGCACCTGTTGAATAAAGGCTCAGAAAAGCCCCAAAAATAAATAGCAATACAAATATGTACATGTACGGTAGGCATGTACTGTAGATCAAGGGTTCCCAAACTTTTCAGGGCAACTTTACGTATACGGTATGTTGGTTTGTTTACTGTTGAGATAACAATGTTGCACATTAAGCTAATCATGGGGACCCCCCAAAATAATTTGCCCGACCCCCAGTTTGGGAACCACTGCTGTAGACAATATAGGCACAGGTACATGTACAATCTATCGAGCAAGCTCACAACATCTTGCGCTGTGACCTCGTATCAGCATTTTTCATTTTTTTGGGGGGACACCGTTTTACAACTACGAATCAGGCTTGACAGTACTTGTTTATCATGTCCTGTACTTCTGTGAGAGCGATATTTGCCAGATGCTAGATGGAGAAAAGTGTGAGAAATCAGAGATCTGTACTAGTCACCAGTTTTTCGCTCCGAGTACTGCTACAGCTATACAGATGAATCGGCCTCTTTGCTTCGCTTTGAAAACACACAAATATAGATTTTTATAGTGTGTGGCCCCGGCTCCCCGCTCTTACACAATGTATTATTAATAGCGGCATGAAAGAGAACCAGCTGCAGGGCTAACAGAGTGGATATACCCACTGCACAGCGGAGCCGAGCCGAGCTGAGACGCACAGTGAGAGAGAGAGAAATATGGACCACGTCTCATTATTATGCCACTAAACATGCTCATCATTATTTTTGTAGCATATGAGCAGCATTGCTCATTACTACTGTACATCAGTGTATTAATTTACTGGGTGAACAGCTGTCTGACTTGACTTCCGTGCTCTGTCTTATGTTAATTATACAGTAGGTTTCTCGTTCTTTTGTTTGTCGGAGGAAATGCATTTTGGTGTGTGGTGGTGTGGTGAACAATTTCTGTTTAGATTATTATTTTACTTTTTCTGTTTAGATGTTTTAAAAGTTTAAAACTTTGCTTTTGAACTCAACCACTTAGGGTCACACCGAACTTTAATTCTGCCTATGCGGCGGATTCTGGCAATTATTTTCATGGGAACGGAGCGGTTTGTTGCCGTTGGCGGATTTCCGCAATTGAAAAGCATTGGCAGAATCGGTGTGACCGGCTGACCGCACCCTTAAACATCATTTCAAAAATAAGAAAAATGGCAGATCTACAACTGCACAACACGCCGCAAGTATTAAATAGATCAGCTATTTCCCCAATTAAATTTTTTAGAAGTTGTTTGAAATATGTTTTCATTTTTGAAATTTTTGGGGATTTCTTTCTTTTTTTTCTCCTTTCTTTTTTATGTTTCACCCATAATGACATGCCCAAAATTATGTAAAAAAAAGAAGAAGAAGAAGAAAAAGTTCAAATGCAAAGTAAGTTTAAAATGAGATGACCCTATTGTGAGGTAAAGACCTGTAGAGCTGTGTGCCAGTGCTCATGCATTTGGACCAGGTTTGCATGGCCTTGGACCAGAGGAGCACACTGGGGCCCATGGAATCAGCCAAAACCCCATTAGCCTGCACCTGACTCCCAGCAAGTACAGATGGCTCTGCATTATGGCACCAGCATTGATAGACACACGCACACACGCACACACATATAATGAGTTTTACAACACACGCACGCACACACGCAACTATACTTGTGAGGACATCAGCATTTTAAGTTTAACTCCAACCTGAATCTTTTCCCGATTATAAGCCAACTATAACTACCCAACTGTTATTTTTAATCATAAATAATCCATTTCTGTTGTGAGGACCAGGAAACGCTCATCGCGATTTCTCGAATTCTACTATACTTGTTTAGAGAGAGAGTTTACTTGTCTACTACACACACACACACACACACACACACACACACACACACACACACACACACACACACACACACACACACACACACACACACACACACACACACACACACACACACACACACACACACACACACACGCACACACACACACACACACACACACACACACACACACACACACACACTCCCTCTAGCCCCGTGTTGCCTTAGGCTTTCATCCAATGTGAAGCCCGTGTCTTCACAAGGATTAAAGGCTGTGGGTGACACCTGTGGCTGATCTGAGGCCCAAGTCCCATTTTGGACACACAGAGCGGTCCCAGCAGCTGTCAGGGACCACCGCCACGGCCCCCCTGCAATGAGCCGCATGACCTGTCGTCCACATGACAACTGTTTCTCAACCACTTTGAACCTGACGTCCCTATATTTTGGATATCGTCGCTGCGGGCACGAAACCTCGTATCTACATTATTTTTTTATTTTTTCTCCCGTAAATAAATGCCCTACTTGATCATATGACAGTGTCACACAAAGGTATCAAAAATAGTAGATAAACAAGCTCAAAACGGGTCACATTGTGACCCGTTTTGAACTTGTAGAACTGCTATTTTTGCTATTTTTGAATTTGAATCCTGAAAAGTAATCGTTTTGGACATAATATGGTTTCCACCCAATAGCAACGACATGTCATTTATTTGTCATCTATCCAAGCCGGAATACAATTGACTGATTGATCATTAAAATAAACACGCTCTGAAAAGGCACGCTGCCCAACCCATCTGGCCACTTAATTCACCATTCTGCGGCCGTGTCAAGTGGTCAGATGGGCGGGTTTTCTAGATTTTCAAGTGGGTCGTCCTGATGAAGGTTGCTTGGGAACCACAGGTTTAGTCACTGAGACGTCCTGCGGCTTCTGATTCATCATGTTGTTGGCGTCAGTGTGGGAGGACTTGTTAGAATTTAAAAGATAATTCCTTTCACATCACAGCCAACTCGCGTGGTGGTATCAAAAAGATTACATACTAGTTTAATTTCCATGGTTTTTGAAGGATGACGCTATAATCTATCAGTTCTTAGACCCGTCTCTCCGCTCATTGATTATTCAGGAAGACGAGCCGAGCTAATAAAAGCCTGGGCAGACAGCGGCAGACGATGCCACACATTAGTCCTCCTCATCCCCATCTAATCCCCCTTCTAATTAGAGATGCTGATTTGGACAAAACTAGAAATACCACATTGTGGTTGCATGCCTGATCCAACCACCCGTTTGCCATTTAACGCAGTGAATACTTTGAATGAATTTAATGAACGTGTCGTTGCGACTTGTGAGGTCACATTGTCCTTTGACCTTTGAGATTTGACCACCTACTTTTAACTGACTCAAAACATGTTAGAAGAACCTGACAGTTAACACAGAGGGCAAAACCACTGTCGACGGGCCTTTGCTCGAGGCAGGGGACACGAGGACTTTTTTTTTTAAATCGCTTTTCCAAGTGCTCAAAGCGCTTTACAATGGTTCATTCATTCATACGGGGGGGGGGCATTGGGAGGTGAAGCGGCGAACAGTCGACGCCAGCGTCCTCACTTTTCCCACAGTCACACACCAATGGTGGCAAGCTAGCGCCGACCGACTCATTGGAGGCAATGTAGGGTCTTGCCCAAGGACACTTCGACACTAACTCTGGGGGAGCCGGGATCGAACTGGGATCCGACTGCTCTGCCGGCCACTCCACCCCTGAGCCACTGCCGCCCAAATATTTCAGGGCCTGGACTGCTTCAACGGAACAGGACCTCAAGGCCCAGAGGGCACTTGCCTGGAATGCCTTGCATCGGATGAGGAGAGTGTAGAAATCAAGGCGGCTGTTCGTAGCTACAGTGGAGTCAGTTAGTACTGCTGTATGGGGCTGAGACATGGACCCTCACAGCACAACAGTAAAGGGCCCTGGATGGAGTGAGTCTACACAAGAATCTGCTACAAATGGCACTAGGTGTCACGTGGACGGACCACATCAGAAATGTGGACCTCTATGGGGACCTACCACGGGTCACAGACAAAGTCAGAGAGAGGTGGATGAGGCTGGCAGGGCACATGCGTCAGAAGTTTTTCCAAATCTTTAAAAATGCCAAAAATTGTCAATGCATAGGAGTTATGACTTTTCAAAGTTCTAAGAATTCTAGTGGCAACTTTCAGTCATTGGTGAAAATGTCATGTCTGTACCATTTACTCTCTCACTGGAATTTGCATCACTGTGGCAGGAAAGGAATCAGCACAAAAAAAGCCCCTTTGCCTTGAACCCCTAACAAAAAGAGGACAGTGCCAGTCAGCCACTGGGTTTGTTTACTGTGTGAACCCAAGTTAATTTTGGGAGTCTTTAGGGGTTTGAATTTAAAGGGTGAGAGAACAAAAAGTCCAATACAGAGAGAGAGCGAAAGACATTTCTCTACGGATTCCAGCCATCAAAGAAAGAAAGAAAAAAAGAGCAACAATCTGGATTGAGTTGCTCAGTGCCACCATATCCCTCTCTCTATATATATATATATATATATATATATATATATATATATATATATATATATATATATATATATATATATATATATATATATATATATATATATATATATATATATATATATATATATATATATATATATTCATAATTTTTTTTACCCATTTTGTTATAATAAAAAAAAGTGGGGGGTGGGTGTTTGTAGCAAATCCTATGTTTATAAAGTGAGCTGGATGTTGGGTGTAGTTTTGCTCTGATTGTGGTCGTTTTGCTGTTAATTTCTATATTGCTTCTGTGCTTTGACAGGTTTATTCATATGAGTCTTCAGTAGTTGGATAGAAGAATTTGATCATCATGTTTTTCTTGTACTGCAAAAAGTGGTATTGGAAAAAAGGTTTTTAATAACGTGATTTAAAAATTCAAAACTTCTCTCTCTCATCTCTGCACAAAGTTGTCCACTGTATCTCATCTCTGCCTTAATTCATTCTGTCTTTTACTCCTGCGACTGACTTATTAATCTTTTGTTTTAAGTTTACATGTTATTCACTGCTTTCTACCATTCATCCATTCTGTCCCCCCCCCCCCCCTCTCTCTCTCTCTCCTTCTGTCACTCCGTCTACCAAATTATGTTCCATCCTTTGCCGTGACTTTTCATTGTTATGTATCTGGTTGTACCAACGTTTGTTTTCCTTTCCCTGGGCAAATGTGCAAATGAGCTGACAAACGTATTTGTTTTTCTCAGGGGGCATTGTGAGAGGCGGTTAGAGACAAATGATGCAGTAATAAGCTTATTCAAGGGGAGGGGAGAGGAGGAGAGGAAAGGAGACGAGATGAATTAGGCGAGAACGAGAACATAGACACATTGTAAAGTTTGTCTTCAGTTTCAAATTCTGTTTGTTAACAACTGTAACTTTTACCAAATTAGGACAGAATTGGACGTGTTGGAGGTGTTTTCAACTATTAGAAAGATGTTGTGTTGTAATGTTGTGTTGCACACAACACAACATGCACACAACACAGCATTTTCAATCTTTGAGATTATGTCAAGACTCCTGCTGTCTATTATGCCCTATGGACTGACTGTTTGTCAAAAACAAAGCCAATAAGCACATGATAACATGATGATGAGACTTAACAAAAAGTAATGGAAGAAGGTATGGAGCACACAGTTCATATGCACAGGTTTTTAACTTACTTTAGTTGACTGGAGGGGGTCATCCCTAGTATGTTCCCCACATTCTAAATGTATGATCCCCGGGTTCTATGTTCCCCACTTACCTTAGGGTTAAAGTTAGAGTTAGAGTATCTATACTTTGGCTAGCCAAAAAATAGCCAATCTAAAATGTTGTAAGCCAAAGCTTACAACGCGTGCGATGAGACGCATAATGACTTACCCAAAATAGGGATGGCAGGTTTAAAGTTGTTAAAGGAGAACACCCACTTTCATCATTATCTGCATATAGGCTCTATATGCACAGCACAGCAGCCATGTTGCAGCCAAAAATTGGGACGCTTCTTTCCTTTCTTCCTTTAGGTGTTACCACCAATGATACTAATGAAGGCTGTGTTCCTATCTGGTAAAACAGAGTCAGAGTGCAGCTGCTATCATGCATGTTGGCTCACTGGAAAAACTCTGCCATACTAAATGTAACCGTGCCTTAATTAGTAGGCTATCATTGGTGACACCTGTACGCCAAGTAAGTAAGGAGCCGAATACTAATGCTCATTATAAGATAAATTTCCATCTACTCACTCTGCATATCATTGGTGGTCTATTGACAGTTCGGAAACCTGCCTAGCAATGACATCATTGATGGGCATTCCAAGCTAATAAAACCTTCTGTTGTACAGCTTTTCGCTTATTGGAAAGTTAGCATTCTGAAATAGAAGCCATGCATTGTTCTCGTATGTATTTATTTACTTATTTAAGTTTGAAATCTTGTTGTCTGAAATGACTAAACCTTTCTACCGATGATAGTCACTGTTAGGCAGGAATGGTGAGCTTGTAGATCTGCTATTTTCAAAATAATGTTATACACTTGAAAACTTGAAATGGGACATTCTGCACAATGAGTACTTTTACTTTTGGTACTCAAGACCATTTTGAATTCCGGACTTTTACTTCTAACAGAGTATTTCTACATTGCAGTATTGATACTTTTACTTACTTTTAAATGTGAGTACTTTTTCAACCACTGCCCCTGTCCTACGTGTTGATGAGTGCCTCAGGTCATATCTCACCGCTTGTTTGTTCTGGTTTTTAATGATGGAGTGTCCAAGACAGTCAGAGGACGTCCAGACAGGCTCAGTGGGCGGTCATGGTCATCATCTCCTACACCGCAAAATCCTCAATGTCGGTTTAACTCCGGGAGCGCTAACGATGGACCCTTGAGTCCATTTTTTCACACTCTGAGGTCAAACGAACACTCAGGATTTTGCTGTGTGTTACGCAGCGCTGGCACACAACCGACTGCAGGTGTCACACCTCAAAGTCATACAGTACACCCACCCACCAGGTGACAGAGAGAGAGAGAGAGAGAGAGAGAAAGAGAGAGAGAGAGAGAGAGAGAGAGAGAGAGAGAGAGAGAGAGAGAGAGAGAGAGAGAGAGAGAGAGAGAGATGAGAGAGAGAGAGAGAGAGAGAGAGAGAGAGAGGCAGAGAAAGAGAGACAGAAAGAGAAAGAGAAAGAGAAAGAGAAAGAGACAGGTGTGTGTGTGTGTGTGTGTGTGTGTGTGTGTGTGTGTGTGTGTGTGTGTGTGTGTGTTGTGTGTGTGTGTGTGTGTGTGTGTGTGTGTGTGTGTGTGAGAGAGAGAGAGAGAGAGAGAGAGAGAGAGGAGAGACACACAGAAAGAGAGAGAGAGAGAGAGAGAGAGAGAGAGAGAGAGAGAGAGAGAGAGAGAGAGAGAGAGAGATCTTTGTACTGCACAAGGTGGTTTGATCCTAATTCCTACGGTATAACACTAACAGTGCCTGAATTACATGCAATGAAACTTTTTTTTGTACTTTATGTCGATGAAAACTCCCTTTATGACTGTTCTATATGGGGGATTAAACATAATGTGCGGCAAGTTAAGCATGTCTGAAGAGTTTTGCAGGCAATTATTATAGATCACATTGTTTAATTTCCATGGTTTCTGAAGGATGACACTAATCTATCAGTTCTTAGACGTGTCTCTTCCACTCATTGATTATTCAGGAGAATGATGAGCCCAGGCTAATAAAAGCCTGGGCAGACAGCAGCAGACGATGACACACATTATCCTCATTCCCCATCTAATCCCCTCTTCTAATTAGATCTAGACAAAAGAATGAACAGAAACGGCAAAGCAATTGAGAACAAGAAGAGAGACTAGAAACCAGACACCCACTGGGTTTGTTTATTGTGTGAAATACAATTCGGCGTCTAACCAACCACATGAACTCTAGCATCCACTGAGCATGTTCTCAAGTATTGTAGCCTACTTGAGTATAAATGTGAGGTACTGTATCTTTACTTTACTGGGGCTATCTCCAATTTTCACTTTTACTTTTGGTACTTTAAGTATATTTTGATGCCAATACTTTTGTACTTTTACTCTAGTACATTTAAATACCAGACTTTTACTTGCGACAGAATATTTCTTGATTGTGGTATTGATACTTTTACTTAAGTAAAACATTAAGAGCACTTCTTCAGCCACTGGCGACCTTGAGACGAAAATAGCAGTTACTGCAGCTCACTACGCAACACAGTGTGAGCTTGTAGATCGGCTGTATTCAGCAAAGAGACTTGATGTAGACGGAAGAATGGAGGGCCAAGGATAGAGCCCTGGGAGACCCCGGTCGATGAAGTATTTAGGCTTTAAGCAGATAAAGAATGATACCAAAACATTCAAGGAGAGAGAGAGAGAGAGAGAGAGAGAGAGAGAGAGAGAGAGAGAGAGAGAGAGAGAGAGAGAGAGACAGACAGACAGACAGACAGACAGAGAGAGAAACATACAAACAAACAAACAGAATTCTCTGCATCTCTTCTTTATATACTGTAATTCAATCTTTGCTCTACTGCTCAGTAATTATTCATTTACAAGTTTACAGTTTTATTGATGGTATTGGCTCCTTCCTCTATATCATGCATCCATTCTATCTCATCTCTCTCTCTCTCTCTCTCTCTCTCTCTCTCTCTCTCTCTCTCTCTCTCTCTCTCTCTTTCTCCTTCTGTCATTCCGTCTCCCAAATTATGTTCCTTCCTTTACTGTGACTTTTCAGTTTTATGTATCTTGGTTGTACACACATTTGTTATCCTTTCTCCGGGCAAGTGTGCAAATGAGCTGACAAATGTATTTGTTTTTCTCAGGGGGGCATTGTGAGAGCCTCTATTTAGAGACAAATGATCCAGTAATAAGCTTATAGGAGGAGAGGAGAGGAGAGGAGAGGAGAGGAGAGGAGAGGAGAGGAGAGGAGAGGAGAGGAGAGGAGCGGAGCTTTAGTTTAAAATTCTGCTTCTCGACGTTTGGGACGTTTACCTAATTAGGACAGAACCTTACTTATACCTATAAGTGTTGGAATTTTTTTTTTCAACCAGGTGAAGAATGTTTTACTGATGCACACAACGAAGTTGTGGAGGTTGTGTTTAAAAAGTTAACTTTTCTTCACGGAAATGTTAACACACTAAATTAACACTTTTACTGTGGATTGTGAAGGTATTCTGTGAGTTGAGCTCACTGGGTATATGGCTCAACACAATAGTTTTACAATAGACAAGGGGTTTAGGTTACTTTAGTTCCTTTAGAGGTGTAACAGTTAATTGACCTAAATGACCAGAGACACTTAAATAATTTGTATGTAATAATAATGTATGTGCAAACGTTCAGTGACAAAAAAACCCCAAAAGACTGGAGACTAAATAATGGATAGTTGAAGGCCAAGTTCCTTTGTTGTCACTTGTTGTCCACGCTCTCCTCAGTTCGTAATGAAGAAAGTTAACTTCTGGACCGCTGACAAATCCGCCAACCCTGGACATGGCCCTGCGTCAAGGCTTGTAAAAGTTTTAGAGAGCTAATTAATTAAGCTTTATCTATTTGGCTCGACTCTCGCTGTCTGTCTCTCTGTCTCTTTGTCTCTTTTGTCTCTTTCTGTCCTCTTCCCTCCAGCCACTCCTTCATTCTATCTGCCTCACCTCAGTTCCGCCTACCCACTCTAATCAGGCCATCAGTTTTCTGCCCATCTATTCACCTGTTATACTCCCCTCATCATCTTCCTGCCTATAACAGACATAATATATGTAGACCCTGCATTGATCATTGGATCATCCATCAGTGTCACTGCCATACTGGAAGGGATACTTGCCATAACTCCACTGCAAGAGGTATGTCTGAATCGTATATAATGTACATACCTGGAGAGGAGACTGAGACTTTTCTGTTTTACAACTATAACATTTTTAATTTAACCAAGTATCCTCATAACATAAAGCCCCTAGGCTTTGGAATAGCCTTCCCTTCTATAGATCTGCCCAGTCCATCGAGGTTTTTAGTCTTTACTTAAGACTCACCTTTTCTCTTTAACCACAGTTGAGCTTAATTTTTCATTTGATCTCTTCTCCCATCTTCTATTTTTTTGTATGTGTGTACATAGGTGTACATACAAGTGTAATAATGTAAAGTTTCTTTGAACCCAGGTGCAAACACAGAGACAGACAGGATGGAGTTGCAGTTATAGAATATAGATGTATATTCAGATACTGTTTGAGTGTAGCTGAATGCAGCAATGGTGGATCAGGTCACAGCAGTGACGGCAGAGGTAGACTTCCAGGTTCAGATACTGTCTCCATTGCCTTCAGCTCAGTCTGAGGGCATTCTTAACTTATGGCCATTGAATGTATTTTTCCTCTTTTTTTGTATTTCTTTTATGTTCTCCTATCTTTGGTGTTTTTGTTTAGGTATTGCTTTATGTTTCTTTAACTATGCTGTATTTTTATTAGGTTATACTATTGTGATTGTAAAGCACTTTGGGTCAACTTCTGTTGTTTTTAAATGTGCTATATAAATAAAGGTGACTTGACTTGACTTGACTTGTAGGACTGGAGCCGAGTGTAGCAGTGGTGGATAGGGTCACAGCAGTGAGAGCAGAGGCAAACTTCCAGGTTTCAGGTGGTCACTGCAAGCACAGGAGAGAAAGGTAAGTATCCAGAATACACACTGAGAATGTTGCTAGCCCAGGTGGAAAACGACTGACTAGGTCAGACAGAGACTGATGATCTGGCAGAGCATGAAGCGTTGACCCTGGCTTTATAGACTTCCTGATTGGTCGTCTCTGCCTCCTGTCTTGCGCCCCTGTCTCCACTCCTATAATTGGATGAGAGAACTAGAAAGAGGGGGAGAAAGGTAGAGTGCGTGTGGCAGTCGTGACAATAAGTGTGTGTGTGTGTGTGTGTGTGTGTGTGTGTGTGTGTGTGTGTGTGTGTGTGTGTGTGTGTGTGTGTGTGTGTGTGTGTGTCGTGTGCACTCTATATACTGTGTACGTTTGTTTTATGTTTGTGTTTATACACAATACATACATATCTCTCCCTTGCTTTTGATGTATTGCTTTTCTTATTTAATTTGTGCAGCACTTTGGTCAACTATATGGTTGTTTTTAAATGTGCTCTATAAATGAAGTTTGACTTAACACATGTATGATATTTATGTATATGTATGACAAACCATTCAGTGAGTTATGTGGAGAGACCTCCTGCCTCAACAGACATACATGCTCTATCTGTATAGGCCTATCTATGGTCCATATACAGTAGACTGGACTCTTTCCACTCACTGTCGTACAGATTGTCAATTATACAACTGTGGTACTGTAGTTCTGACCGAGCAATCTGATTGGTCAACTAGACATTTAGAATATGACCAATAGTATGACAGCCGAACTGGCCACGTTCAAATGCAAAATGCCTCATCATTATAAATATTACTCTGCCATCGTTTTTATGGTAAGTCTTTGGACGTAGTAGCTAAATCTGTCCATGAAAAAATATACTATTTGAAAAGAAGAATAGTTTTTTCAGGAGATATCTTAGTTCCAATGAGATTGAACTAGTAAGGCAGCTCAATGTATGTGTGGTATTTATTCAGGGAAATCCCACAATCTGTAGAAAGTATTAGCTCCAGTTGGCTGGCTGACTCAACAGAGAGTAGATATTATCTCAGTCAGATTTCCAGGATTTCCAACATCACCAGCAAAACGTTTTTTTTTTTATAGGGTTCTTGTTTTTAGAACGAATCGCCCCACAATATGAAGACATATTCAATATATGTTTCATTTTGTTTGCAAGTTGCAACTGTTGCAATAAATAACACAGTTGAGGGTGTGCTTTACCGTCATCATTGACGGTAAGAGGAACTCTGCAGAAGCACCTCGTTCCTGACTGCCCCGGTGTCGTGCCAATAATGGCGGTAAAACACACCCTGTCACTTCAAGGTTTGGCGCTCTCAACTATTAAAGGAACTGTAGCCTTTGAGCGGTCTTTGAGCTTTGTCGAGTGCAGATTCCAAGCAGTACTGACATCATCAAACAACCGCACTCACAAGTAGCAGTCTTTAGTCTTTGAGCATTTAATGCAGCAGCAGTCACAGACACAAACGTGCTTCGGCTTACTGGCCTTCATCAGCGTATATACGCTGACAGAAGGCCAGTAGGTCGCATTAAATGCTGCATTAACCCATGAAGACCTGAGGCCAATTCGACAAATGCCTTCAAATGTGTTCAAACTCTTTTATGCCAGGGACCCCCGAAATGATATATATTTGCCCGCGCGACCCCCCCTCGCAGTGCGGCACGAAGTGACGCGCCGTAGCGATGGTAGATCTGCTATTTTTGAATAACCAACACTAAAATCTAAAATGACAGATGCTTTCCCGGTTGTTTTTGGTTAAATGCTTAAGACTAAAGACTACTTGTGAGTGTGGTTGTTTGTTGACATCCGTAAAACACACCCTCTCATGTAATATTGCTAAACTACTTAAACCCTATACTTAGTTGACCGGAAGACCCCCAGGGCTCTATACTAGGCCCCGCCACTTACTTTTTTTTTTTTTACCTCTACACCAAATCTCTTCGCCAAAAAGAGCAGATCCAGAAGCTCTCCACGTGTCGCAAGGCTACGTGTTGTTGTAAGCTTGTAGATCGGCTATTTCCACTGTATGTTTGCCCCCACAAATTATGTGACTCCCGGTATGTGTTTCTGTCTTGGCTCCCTAGCCTTCTAGTTGTACTGTAGGTTTCCTAGTGTTGTTCTGCGATCCATCTCAGATTATGCTCTGCCTACCTGCTCCTTTTGTTTGTTTGCTTTTACCACTTGAACCCCAGCATCAATATTCTGGGGAGAACAATAACCAAAAATTGCAGATCTACAAGCTCACAACATGTGTTGTGAGCATGTGGTCTTATATGTATTGTATGTCTTGCTGATGAAATTAGTACAATGGACCACAATGGCAACAAAACCCTGGCCCTCTGTGTTTTTTTGTGTTGAGTCTATCAATCAACCAATCAATCAATAAATCAATAAATGTTGATCTTTTATTTTCAGCAAAGAGATTTGGTGTTGATAAGTTCAAGTACAGTTGTAATCCAGGTCCGTTTTACTAAGAATAGAGGGTTCAAGTGGTTAAATCTTTTCAGCAGTCACTGAGATTTTGGATTATTGCCTGTTCTTTTGGACTGCTTCCCGGTTTTGACCCCTATCTGCTTCACCAGGTTTGTAAGCCCTGCCTCTCTGGTTCTTTATTCAATAAACTAATTGATGGAACTTTCTCTGCCTATACGGTGGAGTGTTTTTGGGTCCTTACTGTCCTGACAAACGCCATCATCAACGGTTTTGCCCCCTTACAGAGCTCCTGCTGTCTTTATGCCCTATATGGACTGTGGCAAAACAAGGCCAACTATTAAGTTGCGCTCAGTGGAGCGCAAAGCTCCACCAGAAGGTGGGCCCCTACCTACCTCCCTACATTTTTATGTGTGTGAGTGTGGTGCATGTAATGACATTGGGACATTGTTTCGGTGTTACAATTATTTGAAAACTTTAGTTATTAGTTACTTTATAGATTTAGATTATTATTACAAAACATTAATTAACCACTTCACCCCTATATATACTTTGGCCATTTGAAAATAGCCGATCTACAAGCTTACACGTTGTGTGCTTGTAGATCTACTATTTTCAAAAGATTCTTTTATACATTTAAAGAAAACTTGAAATGGAACATTCTGCATAATGAGTAATTTTACTTTTGGTATATTTTGATGCCAATACTTTTGTACTTTTACTCAAGTAAATTTTTAATACCAGACTTTAACTTGTAACAGAGAATTTCCACATTGTGATATATTGATACTTTTACGGAAGTAAAACATTTGAGTACTTCTTCCATCACTGTGCTTTACCGTCATCATTGACGGTAAGCGGAACTCTGCAGAAGCATCTCGTTCCTGACCGCCCCGGTGTCGTGCCAATAATGGCGGTAATACACACCCTGTCACTTCAAAGTTCGGCGCGCTCAACTATTAAAGGAACTGTAGCCTTTGAGCGGTCTTTGAGCTTTGTTGGGTGCAGATTCCAAGCAACACTGACATCATCAAACAACCGCACTCACAAGTAGTAGTCTTTAAGCATTTAATGCAGCAGCAGTCACAGACACAAACGCCTGCAGCCTTTTTTGATTGATTAAATACTTTATTAACAGTTAGCAAATAGGGCAGTGGTACGGTTATACAATGGTGCTAAAAGGATAACACAAAAAGTCCAAGGGCTTGTTTCCATTGTGTCCTTCATTGGTGTATATGCTGACGAAGGCCAGTAGGCCAAAAAAAAAAATGGAACACACACAAATCACAATACCACATACACCCAAGACATGGACCGATACATGTAGTGCACCATAAGTCATACATTATGTTAAGCAAATGTGTGTATGTTATATTATATGATGGTCTTGTCTATACAATGCCTATTGTATAGTTGTGCTTCATCTTTCATTCAAATAATTCATCATTTATGATTATTATGATTGGATCGGCTCAGTTTGGTGCCCCCTCTGGGACGTGGTGCCCTATGCAGTGCGTGGCGTGCATGTGCGTAGCGGTGGCACTGACTCCATCTGACACAGTGACACTGAGGGTTTACCAGAAAGGCCAGGCCCAACCCAAAATCCAGGATAGAGGGGTTCAGTGAAGGTGGACTGGAAGGTGTACAGGTGTGTCAGTGTGTCATTTGAGTACAGGCGTGTCTCTGTGTCATAGGAGACTTGGTAGAAGGACAGAGTGCCAGCAAGGCAGTCCAGATACACCCCTACTCTGTTGGAGTCAGTAAGGACATCAACAACAGTTTCATTTCCATTGTGCCAAACCGTGAAACCATTACCATAAGTAAAGCCACCATCACATTCCAGACTCCAAGACTTATCATTGCATCCAAACAGACAGTCATCATCCCCTTTCCTGTTGATTCCTCTGTATGTTACTGCTATGTAAACCTTTCCATCCCACTCTACTTCCCAGTAACAGCGTCCAGTCACACCTTCCGTACACAGCATCTGTGGCAAAGAGTCAAATCTCTCTCTGTGATCAGGATACAAGTGCTCAAGTCCCACATCGTCCACCTTCCTGTTGTTCTCAGACAGAAAGAGGGTTCTTTTCACTGTGTTTGGGTCCAGTGTGAGTTTACAGGCATCTGATGGGGAGAACAAGATACAGTTTAAAAGCAAATATGACTTATTTGTCATTTACACATTTATATTATGCAGATAATAGTATGCAGATAATAGATAATAGTAAAACTTTATCACTGTAAAAAACTGTTAGTGGGAAACAGCATCAACATAGACTCACATTGTAAAAAGTCCTTTCTGGCCTGAGGCTCTGGTGGAAGTAAAACATGGACTGCAGACACTGGAGACACAAGAAACCATTAACGTCAAGACATCATCCTGAAGATTGGTAGTCGTTGTGCCTGTTGTCAGAGGACCCGTTGTATCCATTGTACCCGTTACCAGAGTACCCGTTACCAGAGTACCCGTTGTACCCATCTGTCTGTCTGTGTCCCTGTTATGCCCATACATGGAGTTCCGTGTCAGCCATGCCCAAATATGTAGCCAACACATGTACAAAACAATACACATTCTTTACTGCCCACTCTGACAGATAACCAACCTGTGTTCCACATCTTCTATTTGATTACAAGTATCCATTTGGAAACAAAGCTATTGCCTTCTGATGGCTGTATGATGGCTTGCCGGCCGCTATGCAGCCCTCACATCTGAGTTTGGGACGCTTAGTGGCCCTCACACCTACTTCGCAATCCTACCAATATGTCTGAGTCATAGTGTCGAGGGTTTTGTTGTACCCGTCTGTCTGTTTCTTGTTAAACCAATTTTAATATAAGATTCACCTTTCTGTAATATCTTTGGCCATGTTTTCTTCAGGATGGTGTCTAGTTGATCTCTCAGGCCGGACACAACATCACTCACATGGGTGAAGTAACACACAGGATGGACAATGATATCTTCAGATCCACTACTAGACTTGGACAGAGACTGGAAACTCTGGAGAGAGAGAAGCAGAGAGAAACATAGAGATCAATAGATGTTTATTGATCAAACTGGTAGAGTTGAACAGGTGTCCTTGTTGTTAAACCAGTTAATAAAAACTAGTTGAGAAGAATATAGATCATAGCTTTTACACTGAAATTCGTAGTTACACTAACAATTATCTTGTCAACATTGTCAACACAGTTGTGTTGTCATTGGGAAGATTTCTAAAGATCGCAATGACACGCAGTGTCTGTGCCACACATCACCGTTACTGGCATAGAGAGGGAGAGAGCAACAGAAAGAGATACGGAGAGAGAGAGATACAGAGAGACGGATATGTAGACTCAGTTTGTTTGATGTTATGTTGTCAGACGGGCACACCTCCTAGCAGAGATCTGCCCTCTACTGAGAGCGTAGACTCGAGTACTGCACAAACTTCACCAGCTTTGTGGGTATTTCAGACTCTAAAGTTTAGAGGGACAAATAAACTGTACCAGCATACTTTGATGTCAAAATGCATGCCTGGTATGCAACATGCATACTGTACAGGTTGGCAGGTTTGCAAACCATGATTCGTCACTGAAGAAGAATACTATCATTCCAACTCTCCTACCAAAAGAGGTGATGCTGGAAGAATGCGAGTTTTTACGGATTCTTTGTGTATTATCTTTAAATTCTCTTGTAAGCGAAAATAAACAAACACAACACTGAAAATGCAATCTGTGGAACCTGAATGAAATGGATGTCATCAGTGTTGGACAGCTCTTCCATCTTAGCATTTCTCCTCTCCAGCTTGGCTATGTCATCCTCCAGCTGCCTCAGGAGTCCTTCAGCATGATCCAATGCAGTCTTCTCCTGATCTCTGATCAGTTCTTTAACCTCAATGCGCCTTCTCTCAATGGAGACGATCAGCTCAGAGAAGATCTTGTCACTGGCATGAACTGCTGCTACTGCAGAGCTCTGTTTAATGTGACGTACACACACACACACACACACACACACACACACACACACACACACACACACACACACACACACACACACACACACACACACACACACACACACACACACACACACACACACACACACACACACACACACACACACACACACACACACACACACACACACACACACACACACACACACAGTAACTGAATGGCATTATCTGTGTATACGGTACAGTATATATTCTGTCTATCTTATGTTGTAAACAACACAATATTATCATAGTATCAGCTCACTTTCAGGGTCTCCATGGCCTTTCTCAGGTCTCTCAGCTGATCCTTTTTCCCCTGCTGACTCGTCACCAGCAGCTTCTGCAAGAAATCAGTGTTAGAAAGAGACAGTTTGGTTTGGATAGAATCATAAGTCAACATAAGTAACTCCTCCAAAATTCATTTTTGCACCAGCAAGATTCAGGGACATAAATATAATTTGTGAAAAGTCATCATACGCTTAAATGTTTTACTGACATGAAATGAACTAATATATTGTCCAACAAGTGATGGGTAAATGGTACATTCCTATAGTGCCTTTATCCAAAGTGCTTTATGTGCATTACACACATTCACACACCAATGAGCAGGCACCAACCTGCTCATAGGGAGCAGTTAGGTTAAGTTGCTCAAGGACACTTCAACACAGAGACAGGAACGAGCCGGGGATCAAACCAGGAACCTTCCGATTCCCAAGTGGCCCCTCTACATCCTGAACCACTTCCACTCCAGTATCAGGATTATTGTGGGGCCTTACCTGTTGGTCATTTCTCTCTGCTGCAGCTGACACAGTGTCATGGCCCTTATGGTCATCCATGGTGCACAGATAGCAGATGCACAGCTGGTCTGTGCGACAGTACACCTCCATCATCTTGGCATGACTGGAGCACATCTTGTCCTGCAGTTTGTTGGTGGCTGGCACCAGTTTGTGCTTCTTACACGTAGAAACGTTGTAGTGAGGCTGGAGGTGAGTCTCACAGTAAGAGGCCAGACACGTCAGGCAAGACATGAGGGCTTTGTGACGCCTGGTTCCAGTGCAGAAATCACAGGCAACATCGTCCGGGCTGGCATAGACCAGAGCAGCAGAGGGAGAACACTGTTGGCCTCCTGGATGCTTCAACTTCTCCACAACCTATAAGTAAAAAGTAAAAGGAGGGGAGATCACTCACTGATGAGAACAAAATGTGGAAATCATGTGGATCTTTGGGATCCACTTAGAAACGGTGTGGCTCCAATTTGGTTCTCAGACTTCATGTGACATCTATGACGTCAGTTGTCTATGATGTATCTAGTCATATATGATGTATGAATCAAAATGGTTCAGAGTGATAACAGCCCCATTGACTAAAATAAAATTAAAGTTAAATATTTCAAAAAGTATAAAATATATATATATATGTATGTGGAATAAGCAGAGGTACTTTTGTGGCCTACAGGCATGTTTACAAAGGTGTTGATGTGTCACTGATCTGTCTAGTGGTTTGTGAGATTATATGATGAGACAACACAAGGAGCTAGTTAGGCCCATCTCCCAGGTTAATTTCAAAACACTCAGAAACTTCAAAGTTAAAATGACTATAGTATAGTGGCAAGTAATAAATATTACATTTAAGGGAGGAAGCCACGGGCCTCCCCATGTAACACAATTTCACACACACACACACACACACACACACACACACACACACACACACACACACACACACACACACACACACACACACACACACACACACACACACACACACACACACACACACACACACACACACACACACACCTCAGCCAGCATGTGGTTCTTCCTCAGAGCAGGCCTTGGACTGAAGCTCTCTCTGCACTGAGGACAGCTGTAGACCCTCTTCTCCTTATCCTGGTCCCAGCAACCTTCAATACAGCTTCTACAGTAACTGTGTCCACACGGTAGAGTCACTGGTTCCTTTAGAAGCTCCAGACAAATAGAACAGTAGCATAACTCACCCTGATCCAGGCCAACTCCCTGCTGCGCCATTTTACTGATCACCACAGTCACTCACACTGTCAGTGAAAAGAAAACACAACAGTTTTGTTTCTCTGAAGACAGTAAAAGGGGGTGTGGTGTCCTGGTTGCTTGTCATCAGGAGGCGTGACTTTAAAGAGACAAGAGTGCATTTGCAGCACAAACAAGCTTGGCGCTTAAACTTTTCCTCAGTTTTTTCCTGAGTTTAGTTTTGGTGAAAGTTGTACATGTCAAGGATATGTAACGAAGGAGGAGACATTACTTTCTAATCTACACCATAGCATGCGCCTTAGACTCACTGGGAGGCAAACTGTAGCCAGCAGTTCAATGCAATGTATTGAAATCAAATAGAGCTGGCTGCACCAGCTTATGAATAAACAATATTTGTAATGAGTGTGACCTTTGTGACAATATTTAATTGATTAATCGGTTCAGGAAAATAAAAGAAAACATATCACACGTTGGTTTCTGATCTCTTATTTCTCGATATTCACACTATACTCCGATCTACTTACTTGAGGTATCCAAAGAGCACAGTATGTTTCTGACTTACTAAAATGATAAGTGTTGTTCACATTGAAAAACAAGACCAGAAACAAAAACATACAATTGACATACAAACATACAAACATACAGTACAAATGAATCACTGACTTAAACTATAGGCTATTGGAACCCCAATCTTTATACACGGTAAAATCCTCAGCGCTTATTATTTAACTCTGTAGTGTACAAACCAGGGGCATCATTTGTGGTCTAAAGGGGATGGCAATTATTGCCACCCTCTAGCGTTCACATTTAACCTCAAATTCAGTTATTTTATGCATACAGTATTTTCTCCACATCTTTGTAGATTTAGATTGGCAGTGAGTGCATCTTAATCCACACTCTCCATCTGTGGCAAACTGTATGTGACACATGTTATAGCTACGCATGTTTTCTTGTCTGAAACCACACATTCGAAAATAGACGATTGACAAGCTCACAGCATGTCACATTGTGATGCGCATGTGAGCTTGTAGATCGTATATTTTTGCTGTTTTGCCATCCCTTAGTTTTTTTGTGAAACGACGCCTCTGGTACAAATGGAACCAAATATGGTCACTCTTGAGTTACAGACCCATAACGGTCCCGGCCCGATGTTGAGAACCACATTGAGAACCAGGTCATTCCAAAACTTTGGAATAACCAACAGTGCTTTTGTCTGAGGATCTCAGGCTACACGGGCCTGCAAATTTGAAATATAAGTAGGAGCAAGACCAGACCTGGCCTTGTACGTGACTGGAAACAGTTTTTTTTGGAGCCAGTTAACCTGCAGCGTTCTGAACAAACCGTAGACGGTGAGTAGACTTTTTGGAGAGACAGGAGTAGGCCAACAGAGAATTGCAGTATAGTCAAAGTGCAATCAAATAAGAGCATGAAGAACTTTCGTTATTCATACAAATCAACAGTTGTGGGAAAAGTACAAAAACATTTTACTTAAGTAAAAAGTATCGATACTGCAATGTAGAAACACTCTGTTACAAGTAAAAGTCTGGTAATCAAAATGTTCTTGAGTAAAGGTACAAAAGTATTGGCATCAAAATATACTTAAAGTAGCAAAAGTAAAAGTACTCATTATGCAGAATGTCCCATTTCAAGTTTTCAAATGTATAAAGATCTTTTGAAAATAGCAGATCTACAAGCTCACAATGCGTCGCATCGCGACGCATTGTGAACTTGTAGTTCGGCTATTTTCAAATGGCCGAAATGTATATAGGGCTGAAGGGTTTAATGTATGTTTTGTAATAATAATCAAAATCTACAAAGTAACTCAAACTAAAGCTTTCAAATAAATGTAGTGGAGTAATAGTACAATATTTGGATCCGAGATGTAATGGAGTAGAAGTAAAAAAGTAAAAAATACCTCAAAATTGTTTAAGAACAGTACTAAGTAAACTTAATTACTTTCCACCACTGCAAATCAAGCTGCAAATCACTGTTGTGTCTGACGTATGACAGCGTGGACTGAGATGAATGTGGGCTTACATTAATTGGGGGGTGCGGGATCGAGTATGTTGTCAAGTTTGTGAATGTATGTTTGTGTTAATCAAACGCAGGCTTGCAGTGGACTGCATTTTGTGTGTGTGTCTGTCTGTCTCGCTCTCCCTCCTATAAAATTTATCCTATTAAGAGTGTGCTTCAGACCTCTTCCTCTTCTCATCTTGATGGCCTGACTGAAGCATCGCTTCTTGGTTTGCAGACAGGTGGATAATCCCTCATGTTTAATGATTAATTCTGTGCTAGCGAGAAGGTAGCAGACATGCACCAAGACAAATATTATTAGTGCTTAAAGGAAAACTTTACCCATTTTCAACTTATTTTGGTCCTCACTATTGCTCATTATTTCTGTCTAGTAGCTCTGTGTCTCATGGGAGGGCTGTGGACAGTGTCTACAGTGATATGCAGTATGAGGTTGAAAATGGATGAAGTGATCCTTCAATCACGTACGCCTTTTTTTTTACTTTTTTTAAATCTACAAGCTCACAATGTGCTGCATCGTGATGCGCACTGTGCCATTCTGTGAGCTTGTAGATCTGCTTTTTTTTAATTGATGCCTAAAGTATAAGTCGCCGGGGCAGCAGTGGCTCTGGCTCAGTTCGATCCCGGGCTCCCCCAGAGTTAGTGTCGAAGTGTCCTTGAGCAAGACACTGAATCCCGGTGAGCCTTGCAACGGTTTCCTCCGCTCTCTGTGTGCAAATGGATGAATGCAATGCACATTGTAAAGAGCTTTGGATAAAAGACGCTATCCAAAATAGTAATGTTAGGTTTAAAGTAGTTAAAAGGATAGTTCACCCCAAAAAATACTTTTTTTCTATCGATTAGTCACCACATAGAGACTTGAATTCATGAATTTCTTTTTTTTTGTCGCATTCCTAAGCCAATAATTTGATGACCTGCGGACCGGTAGGCAGCGGTTCCGGCATAGGAGACACAAAGGAGACTCTTTGTGTCTCCTACCGGAGCCAATGCCGCCGGTTATTGGCTTAGGACTGCGACAAAGTCTCCATGGGGTGACTAATCGATAGAAAAAAGGTCATTTTGTGGGTGAACTATCCCTTTAATCAAAGTTTAATGACTCTTTTCTTTTCAAGGACCTCTCCTCCTGTATATCTCCTAACGTGTTGATGAGTGCTTCAGGTCATCTCACCGCTGGTTCGTTCTAGTTGTTAATGATGGAGTGTCCAAGGCAGTGAGGACGAGTGGTCATGTCCAAATACAGTCTTTCATCATCTTCTCCTATACCGCAAAATACTCAGTGTCGGTTTAGCCCTGGGAGTGTAAAAAAAAATATGATCGGTGTGTATAGAGACCATTTTCAGAGTTAAGTTGAAACTTAGGGTTTTACAGTGTGATACACAGCATTGGAACAACTGATCGCAGGTGTCACACCGCAATGTCACACACCCATCAGGTGACACAGAAAGACAGAGATGGATGTCATCTCTGTAATGGACAAGATGGTAAGATCCTATAACAATTGCATACAATAAAAAAAACTCCATTTGTGACCGCTACATATGGGGGATTAAACATAATGTATGTCTTTAGAGCAGTGGTTATCACACTTTTTGGGGGGCTCAGGGCACCGCAATAAATAACGTTTTCATCCACAGTAGGCCTATCCCTGCATTACATTGTTACATCATAGCACCTTACATTTATGTTAAATTACGGTATGTAAATACGTAAATCTTGCCCCCCTCAAATACAGTACAGTCACATGGAAAACTTGAGAGAATATCTGTTTCCATTATAGTACAGATTGAAAATAACTTTATTCTTGACTTTTAACCACTTGAACCCCAGCATCCCTAATCTGGGGGGAACATTAGGCAAAAAATAGCTGATCTATAAGCAATGTGATGCGTTGTAAGCTTGTAGATCTGCTATTTTTGGTGTAGATCGAAAAAGAACGCATCACGCACAGTGCAAGTATAGAGGGTCTAAGTGGTTAAACTGAAGTGATATTGATAAATTCCAAATATTATCAAAGCATTTTGCGGCACCCCTGCCATTGGCACCCAAGGGTGCCACGTAGGGTGCCCACTTTGAGAAACGCATGCTTTTTAAGTTTTGCAGGGCAATTATTTCTCGATCTTCTTTTATATTTGTGTGTATTCCTTCCCGTCTCCCCAGGCTGCAGCGACAGACAGTGTTGTGAAAGCTGCTGCTGTACAGAAGTGTATAATTTGATGCATCCGCTGCCGGAGAGCATCGCTGCCAGAACATGCTGCTTAGAGAGGACCATATTATCCACTCAGGGAGAGAGAGGCAGCGTCCAAGACTGATCACCAGTGATGGAAGAAGTAGCCTACTCACACTTATTACTTAAGTAAAAGTATCATATGGTATATCCAGGACTAAAAGTAGCATTTCAAACATGAGAACATGTATTTCCATGATATTCCATTTAATTGGTAAAACACTTGAGGGTTTGTACTTTGACCAAGTACTGGGAGAGACCTTTGTGTGGGCTCAGCTGTAATGCAATCAGTTAACAGTTCAGAGTTCCTGGCCATTGTAGAGTCCAGGTAAGAGGTGAGAGGCACAACAGTCATTCTGATAAACCTTTTGTTCCTTGGTCCAGAGGCATTGACACCCTCTGTCTTGTCTTGATTATCAGGGCAAGGCTTTTGTATTCATTTAAACTAATCAGAGTAATCAATACTCCTTCCTGGGCATCAGCTACAGACAGCAAATGTGTAGTGATGGAAGCCAGGTCAAGATGATTGAGTAAACAGTTAAAATATATACACTTTTATTATTCTTCAGTCTTAGATCTGCAGTGTGTTGTTAAAATGATTATAAGTCTTGACAACTATGACTTGTGTTGTTAACAAAGAGAAATGTCATTTAAGGAAAATATTCAGTCTTAAAGTAGCTGTTGTCTTTGTTGACTCATTGTATTTCTAACTGCTGTTTGCAATTGTGAATGTATAATGTGTGTGGACTTAATTTGAAGCTAATAAGATGTTAAACAAAGATTTCATAATATGAGCTTGTGTAAAAGTATAGTCTTATAGATAAGGGTTAAAGTAAATTGTCACATGTTTAAATCTAGGCGGATGCCAATTCCTTGTGATGACTGAGAAAGGCTGGCCAAGAAGTTAGTTTCTAAAAACCTGTTTGTGAGTGGTCAGAAGGAGGACTGGGAGGTAGGTCCTAAGTCAAATGTCTGTCTGTATAAAGTGCAATGTTTTAGTGATTTAGGTACACTCTGTGATTGGCAATGCAAATGTCAACGTCTATGGAAATAAATACATTTCTGTGGACAAACCCTCTTTCAAACTGGATCCTTGTTCTTCTTGCATTCAGGGAATAGTTATGGAATAGTGTTTTTTCGCCTGATCAATGGACCAATATACGACAATCAATACCACAATGTAAAAGTTGCCTATTCAAAATTTACTTCAGTAAAAGATCAAGTGTTGGCATCAACAGTAAAAAAAAGTACTCCTGACACAGAAATGTCCCATTTCCCAAGTTTTCAAAATGTCATAAAAAAAATGTGCAGATCTACAAGTTCACAATGCGTCGCATTGTGAGCTTGTGCAATGCGTCGCTTTGTGAGCTTGTACAATGCGTACAGTACAAGCTCACAATGCGACGCATTGTGAGCTTGTAGATCGGCTATTTTCAAATGGCCCCGAAATGTATGCTGAAGTGGTTAATGCATGTTTTGTAACAATAACCCAAATCTACAAAGTAACTAGTAACAAACGTTTTCAAATACTTGCAGTTGAGTAAAAAGTACAATATTTGCCTCTGAGATACAGTGAATTAGAAGTAAAAGTGCCAAAAATTGCAAATACTTCAGTAATGTACCTCAAAATTTTACTTAAGTACAGTACTTGAGTACTTGAGTTACTTTCCACCACTGATCACCACCAGGCCAGCGGAGAGGAGATGTGAAGCTAATGCTGCCCTGAGGATCACATGCAGGGAGACTGTCCACTTAATCCCTTTGAATAAATCAGTGGGGTTCCAAGCCTTTTCTGGATCAGAGCCCACTTGAAGACCAGGTCGCGTGCATTTAAGAGCACGTTTATTTTTTAATGATCACTCAATCGATTGTGTTCCGGCTTGGATCAATATATGGAACTAATGCAGTATAATTTCTTTCTTATGTTCTTATGTATCACAATGAAAATTCATCTTTCAATTTTTTTTTTACTTGAGGCCAATTCTTCTAAATCAGTAGCTCTCAAATGTATTTGTGCCTATAGGATCCCCAAAATTATATATATTTGGCCGCCCATCTGAAAATGTTTTGTGCCAGGGTCCCCCAGAAGAGAAGATTTTTCAGTTTTGAATTGTTTTCAAAATATTTTTCTTTTTCGTTTTCTCAAGATTTGTTTGAATGGAAGATTTACAAGCTTGACGCGTTGTGTGAGCTTGTAGATCGGTTATTTTCAGATATCCGATGTACGGTATATAGGTTTAAAGTGCTCATGTAGCCTATAGTCCTTTCTTTGGGGCTTGTTTTCCTGGACCTGGTTGCTTATTTCTCTTGCAGAATATGGCAATACTGAGAGAGAGAGAGAGAGAGAGAGAGAGAGAGAGAGAGAGAGAGAGAGAGAGAGAGAGAGAGAGAGAGAGAGCCTTCATCCAAGACTGCACCACCACCAGCAGGGAGGAGATGGATCAAAGGAAGCCTGTTCACTTTTCCTTTGAATAAATCCTTTCCTGTCCTCTGCTCTCCCCTGAGAAGCTGAACAAACATCATGTCCACAGGCTCTAGGAATGAGACGGTGTGTGTTTGTGACTGTGTCCATGTGGAGTGTAATTCATATGATGTGGAGGCATATTATTACGGTGGTGTAGGAGAGTTTTTTTTTTAAAGTGGGTGGACCAAACTGTGGACAAAAGACCTAAACTTTTAGCTTATTCAAGTACTGTATGCCTGATGAGGCATTTCACGTAATTTGGGCTACTTAAGGATTTAACACACTAGATAGATTAGATTAGATTAGAGATAGACACACTGACACAAACTGGTCATTTTCAACCATGGATATGTCTTATTGTCATCAAAAATAGTCTGGAAATATTAGGCCATTCGGAAATTGTTGTCTTTAGCCAGCGCAATGCAAAACATTCTGTTTAAACAACATATATTCACAAATGGTCCTGTGAATTTTGACTGAAACACTGTGACCAGGCTTCTCATACGGAAAACAAGACATACTGTAGAGACTAATAATGCAGTGGCCTGCTTGTCCAATCTTTAGACTATCGATTGAAAGTTACTATGTGTGCAGTTTGTGAACCAAGCAGAACAAATCACAAAATGGTTTTCAGTGGTGAAGCGGCTTGGTTGGCTGCATGCTTGTATGCATGTCCGAGTGTTGTAGTGAGGATCTATGCCTCATTTGGCCAAATGGAAATAGTGATCTTTATATACACTTTACCAATAACAACAAAAGTAGGCTACTTCACAAGAATGTACAACTAAAAGGTTTTCAACTACGACCCAGCTTTCATGCTAGTTTCACCTTCACTCGGACAGACGGACGGACAGACAGACAGACAGACAGACAGACAGACAGACAGACAGACAGACAGACAGACAGACAGACAGACAGACAGACAGACAGACAGTCTATACATGCATACAATACAGCCCTGTTAGCATGTCATATAATATCTGTGTATGGGTACATTACATTACATAAAGTACATTACAGTACAGTACATGACATTGACATTATACTGTACCATTGGTGAGAAACTGTGAAAGAATACAGAATACATCTATGTTCTCTCATCCTTACTCTTCCCTCCAGTTTAATGGAGAGCTATTCTGTGTCTCCATTCATCTAAAGATGAAGCAATGCACTTTTAACATTGAGCCTGGTAATGATGGCCAATACGCTTGCAAATGACTCAGTCATTGCTACCATTTTGGCTAACTCTTAGAATAGATGGGGGGAAATTCGGACCTAATGATGTTCGGATGAATCTATCATCTGCATTAGGACTCATTTCATCCGCACAATATATTTTCAGAGAACATTACAACTAAATCAAACGCAGACGTAGTTCCACTGAAGCTAATTTAAAACGAGCCGGCTACAATGGCCGGCTTCATTCAGCATCACACTGGCAGCTTGGCAGCTGGCCTCCCCTGCCAATTTGGAGGCACTGGGAAGAAAAGTATGCTGTGTCAAGATTCATTCAGAGAGAGAGAGAGGAGAGAGGATTTGAATAATTTTACAGGGTTTAGGCACCACGCTAGAGCCGGCCTGTGTAAGTACATCAAAATTGCTCTCTCCTAAATCCACTTTGCAGCTGACTGTATCCTCTCTGCGTAACAATCTATGCGGGCATAGATTCTGGTGGTCAAGCAATTACACATTTATTACCGGAAAGGTGCGCTCAGTGGAGCGCAAATCTCCGCCAGGAGGCGCACCCCTCCCTCCCTCTGGTGTCGTGTAACCGCCTCGTTCCCAGCCTTTACTCATCTCCGAGGAGAAAAGCCCGGTCACGAGCTAATGCAGAGAGTGTCTACAGGGGTGGGACTTCAGTCGTATATGTATTTCCCACGTGGCCTATAATGACATGCCCAAAATACTGTAGGGAGGCCTAAATGTGTATTAAAACAGCTTGTGACTTAATAACATTGGATCCATTGGAACACAGGCTCTTTATTTTATTTTATTTGATTTAAACTATTTTTCAGATGCAGTATAAAAACAAGGAATAATGAATAATCAGAGAGTAGCTTCATTATCAATATAGTTTGTCCGTATAGGTTCTAGCTCTATGCTTGAAGATGCTTGAGCGCGAGGTTCTCACTCCAAAGTTCTAAACATCTATCTTTTTTTTTAAAAGATATCTTTGGAGCTTTTCTGCCTTTATTGGAAGGTACAGTGAAGAGTGACAGTTAACAGGAATAGAGAGACAGGGAGTGACATTCTGCAAAGGCCATCAGTCTCTGGAATCAAACCTGCGACTCTCTGTCAGGCCGCATTAGAGCCTATCAATGTGGTATGCGCCTTATCACTAGTAGGCCATCATCTGCACCCCATCTGAACATATATCTGTGCCAGTGTCCTTATAAGACTTCAGGCTGCTTCTGACCTCAGACAGATAGAGTGTGAGATCCCATGTGAAGGAATTGCATAATATGGTGACAACGTTCTGAGCAGATGCAGTGCAAGTTGCTGTCTCTCTGTGTCCAGTCGGATCAATAGATATTGAAGACAGGCCCCCGTGTCTCCTGCCAGCTGCACATCGTCACGTCCTTACATGATGCGGATCTGTCAACACGACTCTGGCACAGACAGCCACTCTGTTCACAGACACGACTCATACACAGAGATGTCAGTCACAGTTCCACAGCTTCCTTCTCTAAAAATAAAAGAAGATGTCTTGTCAGAGTGGAACTCTTCAGGGTAATGCTGGTTTACTCTATGCAGCCCTCTGAAATAATAGTGAGTGAGGCATCAACTTGTGGATCGTACTGCAGCTGTTTGCGGGCCCGGTTTTGGAGGATAGCCTATACAGCAGTGGCTCTCTTCAACCTTTTTTAAATATTTAACATGAAATAAAGCCAGATTTATACTTAGTTTCACACCAGCATCACACACAAGAAAAAGCTGATCTACAAGCTCACAATGCATTGTGCTGCAATGTGGTTGTGTGCTTGTACATCTGCTATTTTCTGTGGGTGTAAATTGGGAGGGTATAGGACTATCACAGTGAATATGAGAAATGTTGTGTTGTGTTCCAGTATCAAAACCTTTTCTTTTTAATTATTCAATATCATAGTTTTCAAATAGCTTCTGTCGGTCCAATGACAGCTACTGATAGATATTATTTTAATCTCCCAGTATTTACTTTGACTTATTTTTTATTCTGTACAACATTGTGTATCTGCATACATGGGTGTGGTTGATGGTAAAATAGGCATACATACTCACTACGTATTTTTCTGGGAGCTGTTAAGGGTTAAGTGTTACCCAGGGACACGTATATACTGGGCAGACCGGGGGTCTACAGTCCAATTCCCTGACAGGCTCTCTACCCACTCAGCTACGGCCACCCCCAGGTGTACAGTAAATCCCTGCTTTCTGTCTTTAATCTCTCAGACAAGGTTCCCACCCAACAGCGACTATATGTTTGTGTATCTGTGTGACTTTTTTTGTGATTGAGTGCATGGCTTGTGTGTATAATGCCAAGCGCTAAGATGGATGCCTGCTGCTCCACAGGTGTAATTGGATCATGCACCTGCCTTGTTGTGTGGCCATTGATCTCTCCCCTGCAGGAGCACTCTGTTAACCCATTAAGACCGGGAACGCATCTGTGTAATTCTTTTTTTATTTCTTTGGGCTATTCAAAAATAGCAGATATACAAGCTCATAGTGCGGCACCGAGTGCCGCAGTACGCTTGTAGATCTGCTATTTTCTGAAAAATCATGAAAATGTTTGCAAATCTTTGAATATATATATTTTTAACTCAAATCTTTGCTTCTGGGGGATTCTACAAATGTCTTCTAAATCCTAACAGTTTTTTTGTTGTTGAAAAAACTCATGTTGCTATAATATCACTAGTTCTCAAACTTTTTCATGTCAAGGACCCCCAAAATTATATGTATTTGACCGCAGACCCCCATCTCAAAATATTTTGTTCCATGGACCCCCCAGAAGCAAAGATTTCTGTTAAAAATGTTCGCTTAAAAATATATATATATTCAAAGATTTGCACACATTTTCACGATTTTTCTAAAATAGCAGATCTACAAGTTCATAGCGTGGTTTATCTGCTATTTTTGAAATAGCCCCAAAAAATCTAAAAATGACACAGATGCGTTCCGGGATTGAATGGGTTAAAGGAAGCACAGCTCAGAGACTTGGCTCCTATTGATTTCGCCTTTACAGTCATCATGAGGGTCTGGACACATGTGAGCAACATTAATCTGTATGCAGCATGATGGCCAAGCCGCTTGGAACTTGGCCATTTATTTTAGAAGATGGCCGTGGCTTAGAGAGGTAACCGGAAAGCTCGCCCCGAAACACACTCGCGGTTCTTGTATTAGTTTTACTGAGGTTAAGGTTAGGAATAAGGTTAGGTTTAGGCATATAAAGTTACGTTTAAGAATAAGGTTGGGTTTAAGCATAGTTTTACTGAGGTTACGTTTAGGAATAAGGTTAGGTTTAGGCATAGTTTTACAGACGTTACGTTTAGGAATAAGGTTAGGTTTAGGCATAAGGTTACCTTAGAGAGGCCGTCTGGTATTTAGAAGGTCACTGGTTCGAACCGCCGGGCCACCCAGTATAATGTGTCGAAGTGTCCCTGAACAAGATTCACTTAACCACATTAACCCCATGGTGTCAACGTTTTTCAAACGTTTCTGCAAGAGGTAAACCGTCTTCGAGAATGGCTGTGTGTGTGTGTGTGTGTGTGTGTGTGTGTGTGTGTGTGTGTGTGTGTCCGGAGCTAATCCTTTTTCGTTTTATACTATTTGAAACATTTAACTTTAACTTTTATATATACAAATCAGCAGGGCTGTATTTGCACTGATACCTTACCAAATTTGGTCTCATACGGTAGGCTACGTTATATATATGTCATGCGAAGCTGATCTACAATCTCACAAGGTATTGCATCACAGCACATTGTAAGCTTGTAGATAGGCTATTTCCCAATAAGGTCTTACCACAAGTAGGCCTAAGTGGTAAACCCCTAACAGCTCCCCCTTGAGTGCTTATCATGACCACCTGAGCAGCCATCAGCTGGGTGAAGCTGAAACAGTAGATCTTCACACTCACACAGCTGCTTCTCTGATTCCAGTTCTAGGTTGCTATTCTACTGTAGGTCCAGGTCCAGGCTGATAGTTCCACGATTGGTACGCGGCCCCCTCCCTTGTGTCAAAGCGCATGTCAATGTTTACGACTTCAATGAGAGAATGAAGTGGAACCATCCTTCTGGTCACGAAAACAGGGGGGGGGGGGGGGACACATCATGAAGAGAGATGCAGATGCAGATTGCTGCAGATACAGGTCAAGAAAGATGAGGACTGTAAATAGAGTGGGAGGCAGCCAGGGCAGCATGGAGTGCTTCTGTGACTGCAAGGAGTGCTATTTCAGTGGAGTGGGCTAGCTTGAATCCTGACTGGTTGAGATCCAATAGGTTATTCTGTGAGAGAGCTGGTTCGAGACTTGTTCAAGAAGAGTTTTGGAAAGAAAAGAAAGTTGTGATAGGCTACTGGTCTGTTGTTGTAGGAGAAGGTGGAGAAGAGTTTCCTTGGCTTAGAGGCTGAGGACTGAATCTTATCGGAATAGAAAAAGGAAGTTGTTGCTGACGGCTACAACATGTATTACATAGTTCCGGAAAGAATGTATAATATTGTGGAAGCTGTCATTTTGCCGACATATTATTAGTCTCAATTAATTATGTCAGGAATGAATTGCAATTTCATTGGAAAAACAGAACCTTTATTAGGGCCCTATAAGGCTAGGATCGGCACTGTCTAGGTCACTAGGTCAATTTCATTCATGTTTATATTTTAATGGAATTTCTTTTTGATGTTTTACTTGGTTGGACTGGAGTAGAGCAAACCAAATATCGAAAAACCAAAGTACACCAAAGTACAGACATGTGGATATAAGCCCCTTGAATTATAAGCCCCTAGACATGCTATAATTATGAATCTCCAAGTGCTCTCCAAGTGTTTCAAAACCAGAAACAAATCTTCCAAGTTTAGTCTCACTCTTGAGGCAGTATAATGAAGTCATATCAGTATTTCTTTAAGTGGGGAGCCACAGAACAAACACTTGCATTTATAAAGCAAAGCCGGTTCAGGCATACAATTCGAATGCCGCTGCGTCAGATCTAGCGAGAGTCTCGCGAAGCCAGACGATAAGAGTTCTCTGCCTGGTGACAGTCTGGTGACAGCAGTGGGGTTTTTTTTACAGCAAATTTTTTTGTTGACTAAATATCATAAGATTATAGTCGACTAAATCTACAGTTGATTTAGTCGACTGAAATGTATTTTGGCCTTAATCGTAATGGCTGATTTTACACTTGGTTGCTTGCTGAAAATAGCCGATCTGCAAGCTCACAACGCGTCGCGCTGCGACGCGTTGTGAGTAGATCTGCTATTTTCAGAAAGCAACCAAGCATAAAATGACTTGTCTTAGTTCTACTAGATCTCTTCTCCACTAGTCCTTCCTAAACATTGTAGTCTAGCTTTTATTTGTTGACGAAATTGTCAATATATTTAGTCATAATTTTCGTCATCATAGCTTAGTTTTTATTAGTTTTTATTTAGTATTCGTCCGTGAAAAAAGGTAGTCGACGAACATTTTTCGTCATAGTTTTAGTCGACGAAATCAACACTGGGTGACAGTCTGGTGACATCTAAATTCATTGTCGGCGCTAAAAACTGCTTTATGGCAGTCCTAGATATTAATTGGGACGGTATCAGGATTGGTTTTCAAAGCAGTGGGTTTGTTAGCGCCGGTTATCTCCGCAGATGTAGATTGCCTACTGTGCATTGAATTTTTATGATTTCCCCTGACGCATCAGTAGGCAGAGTGCTCTGATCGTCTGTGTGTTTCACTCCCTGAGTCTGACTGAGTGTTTCATTCCCGATCCTATAATCAGGATGGCCTATTTGAACCCTAGCTTCCCTATTTTGGGGTCGAACATTCTGTGAAAATAGCAGATCTCCAACGCATTGTTGTGAGCTTCTAGATCTGATATTTTCAGCGAAGAGATTTAGTGTAGAGAGGGAAAAAAGGAGCAGATCAAGTATAGAGCCCTTGAGGACCGAGGTCAACTAAGTATATAGGTATAGGGTTTAAGTGGTTAGGTGTTTGCTTGACAGGGAGTGATCCTTTGTGCCAAAATAAGCACTTTTCATCTACTCAATAAACTTTCCTCAAATCCCAGTCTGTGAGTTTGTTTGACTGACCTCATACGATCTGTATTATACCAGTTGTCTAGACAACATGGATATGAGATAGAAAGTGAGAAGAACAAGCTGCCTCAACGCAATACGAGGTTATTTCCACAGGCCCAAATGTGAAAGTTCCAGTTAGGAGCAGACGAGACCGTTGGCATAGGGCGTCCATTATTGAATCAATAATAATAATCCAGACGCCCTATGTCAATGTATGCATTTATGAATGGGAAGTCAGGCTGTTATTCAGCAGCGCGTTTTGTCCTTCTGGGTGACATTTCCTGGCTTTAGTTTGGAAAGCCGAATGGCGCTCTCATAAACCCAGGGGACTGTGTTGCCTGCGGCATTCTCTCTCTCTCTCTCTCTCTCTCTCACTCACTCACACTCACACTCACACACACACACACACACACACACACACACACACACACACACACACACACACACACACACACACACACACAGCAACCATGAAACAGCATCATTATCATCCCTAGAGCCAGGGAAACTCATTTAATTTTTAATGTATGTGGGAGGGTTTCGGTTTGTGTGTGTGGTGAAAAGAAGATAAACGACAAGACAGATAATTACATTTAGACAGCTATAGCGATTGGGCCGCTCTTTGTCATTGTTTGTGTTGCGTGCGTGTTTGTGTCAGTGTGTATGAGCACAGGATGTGTGGGTATGAATGTGTAGCTTGTGAATGTAAACATTCATTATTTGCACCTATTAAACGTGTTCTTTTTAACTGTGTGCACCAGTCCTCTTCCATTACTTTTTTGGCATAACTTATCATCATTTCGTGTGTGTGTGTGTGTGTGTGTGTGTGTGTGTGTGTGTGTGTGTGTGTGTGTGTGTGTGTGTGTGTGTGTGTGTGTGTGTGTGTGTGTGTGTGTGTGCGCGCGCGCGCACACGTGCGTGCGTGCGTGTGTGTGTGTCTGTGTCTTTTGAAAACAAAATATGTTATTTTATTATTTATGCCCTCAAGCATCAAATTATGTTATTTACTCTGTAAAGCAGCTTCCTAGGCTTGACCACTGGAAATCAATGGAAACCGGGTCAACCTACCACCCTCAAGATTATTTAAAAACGGATGCAGAACACATTTACAAGCACTAAGTTTGTTATTGCTATTTACCTTTCTTAGATGTGGTACAAAAGTATTGATGCATGAAGTTATCTGGGGAGATGGTAGAAACCACACTCATATCGTTGATGTCGGGCAGAAACCTCAATAATCATTTCATGTTTTTAATTAAAAAATTGTAAATTGATGCCCTACTTCATCATACAAGAGTGAAGCACAAAAGTACTGAAAATAGCAGATCTACAAGCTCACAATGTGTCACAATGCAATGCATTGTAAGCTTGCAGATCAGGTATTTTCACAATTCTTAAATGTTTTAAAAACAATAATGAGGAAGTGAAACCTGAGGAAGGTCTACACGACCGAAACGTTGTTGCATCAATGAATGTTCTCTTGAACGTGCAAGTGGCAGTGTGCGGGCATATCTCTCCTCCTTAAACAATAATGAAAAAGGAACAGTTTTCAACATACAAGGTTTCCACCCGACAGCGACGATATCGGAGGAGGTTGAGGTGGTGTTTGGCTATACCAGAGCTAGTTGTTGGTGTGAGGACTGACGATCGAAGATCAGTCTTGCATATAGCCAGACGATCGGAGATCTCCGTCTCTCCAATACGTCTGGGGAAATCTAAATGCAAGGTAGTCGCTGGAACAGCGCTTTTATGTTTATTTTATTTTGGCCTTTATGTTTTCAATTTCAATATTTTTTTAATTACTTTTTAAAGGTAGTTTTAGTATTTATAGTGATATAGTGTGTAATATGGTGGGTATGTCAGGGGAAACATTCAAAAAGGTCAGAAAACATATTGTTTAATAACAAAAAACATAACTAAGGGCATTTTCTCTATGATTTTACTTTGTTTTAGTTAGTTTTGTTAAAGCAGCACTATGTAACTTTTTTATTTGTTTAAAGACTTGTTTTCTGGGCTTTTTTGTACTCTATGTTAATATAAACTTGTATTTTGTCTCCCTGCTCTTCTATTGAGACATTCAGATTGTGTCAAAGGTCATGTCTCACCTAGACACAGGATCCAACACGAACCTGAATGGTTGCAAGCAGGCAGGCTCTATCTCACAACACAAATGGAGAGGTGTCCCTTTTGGAACCTCAACCTCTTAGGTACTACTCACGGCCAAAGCACTGCTCCACTTCTCTCCCAACTTGCTACAAAAATCGCTCATGCAAAAGTATAGAAGTACTTCTATTTTATTTTCCACCTTCACATGTGTCTCCTTTTATAATAATCATAAAGTGCTCTATATTTCATCTCGCAATTTACTTCCGGGTGTTCCGTTTTGAACAGCCAATCATCTGCGAGATAGTGAGCACAGACAGAGAGGGAGAGAGAGGGAGAGAGAGAGAGAGAGAGAGGGGTGAGAGAGAGAGAGAAAGAGAGAGGGAGGGAGGGAGGGAGGGGGAGGGGGAGAGAGAGAGAGAGACAAGGAGAGCATGTGTGTGTGTGTGTGTGTGTGTGTGTGTGTGTGTGTGTGTGTGTGTGTGTGTGTGTGTGTGTGTGTGTGTGTGTGTGTGTGTGTGTGTGTGAGAGAGAGAGAGAGCGCGAGAGAAAGAAGGAGAGAGAGAGGGAGGGAGGGAGAGAGGGAGGGAGGGGGAGAGAGAGATGATGAAGGAAGACACACAGCTGTGCGCAATGACTGCACAGACAGACAGACAGGACAAGCACAGGCTGCACAGCTGATTTTCAGCATTCGCTGTTGTGATAACTATTAAAGTTTCTAAAACGTAACTTTCACGTGACGTTTATAGGGGGAAACATGATGAAAGCATTTGTTTTCGCATTGGTAGGTCAGGAAAAAAATTATAATACTATAATAAAATTAAAATTACATTAAAAAATATATATATTTTTTTTTAAACTACATTCAAATGGCAATTTTAGCATTCGATTTACAAAAGAGCGAGACACAGACACGGAGAGAAAAAAATACTCGGGGGGTGGGGGGGGGTTACAACACGGCCGATCGATCTACACCAGACTTTTCATAGCGAGCGTATGCGTGGTGCGCACAGCGCGTTTGTTTAGATCCAAGTGATTATCAATGATACCGGCTACACCAGGCGCGCGGATACGCTGTTATATTATCTTATTCATTCGAACTCTGTAGAACTTCTCCGTGTTGTGTGTGTGTGTGTGTGTGTGTGTGTGAGAGAGAGACACACACACACTGCAGGCAAAGGGGCGGGGGGCCGGGTGAAGTCAAGGCACAGACGGGTCGCCTATGTTGTTTACGGACAAAGGATGTTATGAGACACAACAAAAATTAAACCTGCCTTAACAGTTGCGTGCATTAGCACACAATGAGGCTAAAGGAAACATTCTGTCTAAATCACTAAATCTCCAGTTTGCTAATTCACTACTTCTACTACTACTTCCCTATTTGAAACTTTCAATTTCTCTAAATATTATACACTTTCACGCCAGCCTACCCAGCCAGCACGCCCATTGCGTCCCATATGGTTTCAAGGTGGGCTAAACCATATGGGCCCCATGTCGGCAATGTCAGCGGGATCCACTTGGGTCCCAACTGGGATGCCCATGTGGGATATAAGTGGGTTCTATCTGGGCCTTAGGTGGGTCCCACCTAGGCAATTCTATGTGGTACCAAGGTGGGTCCTAACTGGGTTGCCCATGTGGGCTATAGGTGGGTCCTACCTGGGCACTAGGTGGGCCCCAACTAGGCAACTCTATGTGGGACTGAGGTGGGTCCTAACTGGGTTTGCCCATGTGGGCTTTAAGTGGGTACTACCTGGGCCCTAGGTGGGCCCCAATTTGGCAATTTATGTGGGGCTGACATGGCACCCATATGGTTTCAAGGTGGGCTGAACTATATGGGCCCACTTGGGCTTTCCCGTGTGGGCTATACGTGGGTTCTACCTGGGCCTTAGGTGGGCCCCACCTAGGAAATTATATGTGGGACCGAGGTGGGTCCCAACTGGGTTGCCCATGTGGGCTTTAGGTGGGTTCTACCTGGGCCCTAGGTGGAACCCAACTAGGCAATTTTATGTGGGACCGAACCTTATTGGACAGACAGGGGGACAAACACACAGGGACAGAGACAGAGGGGAGCACAGGACACTCAGTGTTGCCATGTCCTCTGATTATAAGCGAATTTGCCTTACTTTTCACCACAGTGTTGCCATGTCCCACAATTATAAACGACTTTGCCCTACTTTCACGCAATACTCTCGCTCACACTGTGAGGTGGCTGTAAGGTGGATCTGCGATGCGAAGTGTACGACGCGTCACGCTAGATGTGAGGGCCGCGCAGCGGCCCGAACTTCTAGTTAGCTCAATGGTAAAAAGAAAGTCAGTATTTGCGCAAGAAATCGGGTTCAAATCCGGGTAAGAAGAGGAAAGTTACATAGTGCAGCTTTAACACACAATACTTAGTGGGTGGAACAACAGCCGCTCGCAAATTTACACCTGCTGTACTGCTTTGGAAACCAATCATATCACCATCCCAATATGGAGGACCACCCTTAAGACTTTGCAATGGTTCTGCAATATAGTTTATATATTCAAACTCAAATCGCTTCACCCCAGTTTTAGCAACGAAGGCCGGGAGATTGTCACAAGTCTCTGGTCGAGGGAAGCGTTTAGACTCTGGCTTGTGAGTGTAAGAAAGAGCTGACAACAGCAGTGGTGCTGACTGTGTGGTCTTTTAGAGGAGAGTGACCCCATTAACAGCGAGAACAGTGCTGTCCACACATCCATTATTCATAGCTGCTTCCACATGCTCTTTATTGTCATTGTATAGAAGACTATTGCAATTGTGTTTTTAGATAACATTTTAATGCACAGAGAAATGCATATAGGCTATACATTTGTACATATTTGTCAAAAGGATAAAACACAAACAAGCTTGGTCCTTTATGCATGCCTATTCAATAAAAGGAGAGATCAAGTTGGTGCAAACGAAAAGTTTTATTGAATAAAAGATTTTGGCAATTAGACTCCGCTAACAGTTAATGTATAAGATTAGTTTTTAAAAGGGGCGGCACCTGTCAGTGGGGAGTGTTGGGCGGGAGGAGTAGAACGAAGGCTCTACGTTCTCCTGGTGGGGGCTCCTCACTGGCGAGTAGGATACAACAGCAGTGACAACACAGAAATGTGTGTGGGGAGGAATTAATTGGCATAAAGACTAAATTGGGGTGTAAAAGGGAGTAAAAAATAATAACTGGCTACTCTAAATTAAAAAAATAAATTAAAAAAAGCAATGTTATTGTAATAACAATTTAATAGATGTAATTGTTACTACATTCAATCATTATCCACCCCCAGAATGTAATGAAGAGTAAGGATGTTGTACTGTGTTCAGTATGTGTGACTCTTTCACACCTCAGATTTGCAGCATATCCTACTGGATGTTATGCTTCCCAGTGATGCTCTTTTCACGAGCTGCACAAAGAGCCCATGGCAACCCGAAAGTAGAAATATTACAACCATCATGAATATAGAAAAATATGCGGTGCGGGTGGTTTTAACGAGAGCTTATACATAGTGTATTAAGGTGACACATTCCCAGAACACCCTCTAGACACAGCGCACAGAGATGAAAGCTATGACAGAGAGAGAGAGAGAGAGAGAGAGAGAGAGAGAGAGAGAGAGAGAGAGAGAGAGAGAGAGAGAGAGAGAGAGAGAGAGAGAGAGAGAAGATTAAACTGTTTTTGGTGAGAGGCAAGAGGAACGATGAGAGGATTAATGTTCCATATAAAATCACCTATAGTGACCGCCAGGATATGGTGAAGACACTGTAACCTGGTGTTGTTGTTTCTCTGCATAGTGCAGGATAGTTGTATACTGTTGTATGCTGTTGTTCTGTAATGATGGTGCTTAATGATATCGCTGTATATGACAGCACTTTCCATACTCTGTTCCTGTAACTCTTAACTTCTGTGCTTCCTCTGGGCGACTGAAATTCCCCTGCAGGATCAATAAAGGTATCTATCTATCTATCTATCTATTGGGTGAAGTCTGGTAAGGGCAGGAGTAATTTACATGCCATGTCAAGAAGGAACTTTTAAATATATTACCGGCCACACTGTATTTGTGTGCAGTGGAGATGCTGTATGCTGTCACAACATTATGTTGTTCTGGTTTCGCTGGTACTCAGGAAGGCTCTCACACTGATCAGAGCATGTGAGGAACAGGTGCATGGCGGGAGTGTTTGTACATATTTTCAACCCCTCTCTCTCTCTCTCCCAGGTTGTTGTTGTTGCCCGCAGGCTTCAAGATGTCCACTGCTGTTGCTGTCCCCCAAGCACCCCAAGGTAACTTGATGTCTGAATGACTGGAGACCTAGTGCCCTCATGCCATGGCTCTTCACACACACACACACACACACACACACACACACACACACACACACACACACACACACACACACACACACACACACACACACACACACACACACACACACACACACACACACACACACACACACACACACACACACACACACACACACACACACACACACACACACACACACACACACACACACAGCCCTTTCTCACCTGGAGGGGAGTATACGTGTTATGTGAGGATTGTGGACTAACGCTTGGCATTTAACACAGTATACAGTAGCTCCTGCCAAGCTTGACACCAAGCTCATGGATCTGGGTCTGTACCAGCTGGATACTGGACTTCCTGTCAGGCATCCGATCCGCCAGGTGGTGAGAATAGGCAGCAGCACTTCAGAAACACTGACCCTCAGGGCTGCGTGCTGAGCACCCGTCTCTACCGCCTACAAGACTGTGACGATGGAGGCCATGTACAGCGCCACCATCATCACCAACTATAATAATGCCAGTATGATCAAGTGTGCTGATGACATAATGGCGACGGGCCTGATTGTCAACAGCGATGAGACGCTGTAGATGCAGGGATGAGGTTAGATCACTGACACTCTGGTGTCAGGAGAACAACCCCCTCCCTCAATGTCAGGAATACCAAGGAGCTGATCTTAGACTTCAGGAAGAGAGTACGCCGCAGTGACTTCAAGTTTCTCACAGGGGCCACGCGCGCGCGCGCGCTCGCGTGCACACACACGCATGCACGCACGCACGCACACACACACACACACACACACACACACACACACACACACACACACACACACACACACACACACACACACACACACACACACACACACACACACACACACACACACACACACACACACACACACACACACACACACACACACACACACACACAGTGAAGAGAATAGCAGTTGCGGCCATTTTGTTTACCAGCTCTGGTTCCACAGATAGAGAGCCCATTCATTCAACCCACAAAGATTTCCGAAAATATTTAAATTCATTATTTTAAGCCTGGAAGCAAGCCATCCAGGCTCCTGGTGAAAAAAAGACAAAAAGACAAAGTTACAATTTGTACGTTTGCGGTCTTCAAATATGTTTTAACACAGAATCAAACGTTTTATGGTGATTTATGGTATTCATGATTCACCAGGAGCCTGGATGGCTTGGTTCCAGGCTTAAAATAATGAATATTCATATTTTCAGAAATCTCTATAGGGCTGAATGAATGGGCTTTCCATCTGTGGAACCAGAGCGCTACAGAGGGTGGTGCCCGTCCATCACAGAGCACTATACAGAGGGTGGTGCCCCTCCATCACAGAGCACTACAGAGGGTGGTGCCCCTCCATCACAGAGCGCTACAGAGGGTGGAGCCCCTCCATCACAGAGCGCTACAGAGGGTGGTGCCCCTCCATCACAGAGCGCTACAGAGGGTGGTGCCCCTCCATCACAGAGCGCTATACAGAGGATGGTGCAGACGGCCCAGCACGTCGTCAGAGGCTTCCTTCCCTCCAGGACATTACACGTCAAGCTGTGCGTATATAGCCAAGGCTAAGCGCATCTTCAAAGACACTTATCACCACCACAGCCACAATCTGTTCACACTGCTGCTGCCATCAGGCAGGCCATACCACAGTATCAGTTACACACACAAACAGTCTAAGAGAGACTTCACAAAGCCAGACCATCAGGCTGCTGTACGAGTGCTGAGCCCGGCCGCACATATCTGTACATATTCACCCTGTACTTCTCCACTGCAGCTTTCACCGTAATTTGTTCTTTCTTTTGTATCAATGCGCTTCGAGCTGTCTGCTGTAACAATGATATACACACATATTCTCTTATACATTTCTATGTATAGATAAGCACAGTACAATATATCTTCCATGTATATTATCTCCACCAGGCAGGCAGAGATATTGTAATGTGTGTGTGTGTGTGTGTGTGTGTGTGTGTGTGTGTGTGTGTGTGTGTGTGTGTGTGTGTGTGTGTGTGTGTGTGTGTGTGTGTGTGTGTGTGTGTGTGTGTGTGTGTGTGAGTGTGCGTGCGTGTCTCATACAGCTAATCTAGCAAACTACTAGGCCATGTCATATGTCTTGTGCACGCTGCCAGCGGGCCAATGACCTCAATTCCCAAATATGATTCAAATCAAATCAGTCAACAATGTAATTCTTCTGACCAATCCAGAACAATCGTTCCTAGAGGCTATGGGACACGTGACCATGTACTGTAGCTACGGACTGGAACTAGCTTATTTGGCGCAAGCCCTCTGTCTGCTAATTGGGATAACTGTACACTACTGGCCAATTACAATGCTCCCATGTGTCTCTCACTGCAGGCCAGAGGCACGGGATCATGGTGGTCCATCATCTGGTATTTAAAATACATAATCGTTGCTGTTGGGCAGAAACGTCTTATCTGCATATATATATGAACTTTGTATTTTTCCGTAAATTAACGCCCTACTTGATATACATACTACAGGGTCACACAAATGTATAAAAAGTAGCAGATCCACAAGCTCAAAACACAAATCCTGAAATGTAACAGTTTTGGACATACAGTATGAGGTTCCCACCCGAAAGCGACGATATATTCAGCAAATCTCTTATTTACACCAAAGTTGTTATTGGTGTTAGAGTAGTGTTGTTCACACGCACGCATGCACGCACGCACAAACACCCACACCCACACCCACACACACACACACACACACACACACACACACACACACACACACACACACACACACGGATAGAGAGGTAAGAGTCCACAAAAAACTAAGAGTCCTCTCTGCCATCTGGTCCTGAAGCTTTTCCCACTCAAGCACTCACGCACGCACACACGCACACGCACGTGCGCACACGCACACGGACACGCACACACACACGGACACGCACACGCACACGCACACGCACACGCACACGGACAGAAGCTCTGCCCAGACACAAATCAGGATCTTCAGGACAGACAGCAATCAATCTGGTCCAAGGAAATGTTATCAAACATTGCTGAAGCCACTAAATCACAGGGTAAATTAAAATTCTACTTGACCCCAAACATTACAGTACACAGTGACAGAATACTTGACTGCTGTGATTGATAGAAACTGAGAATAATGTGTTGACAATGAACATGCTGACTGGAAACAGCCTGGCCTTATACTATAGGAACAGGAGGGGTTTGAAAAAAAGGGGGGGAGGGGAGGGGACATATATACATCCTTTTTCGTAGACAAATAGCTAAAATCGCAGATCTACAAGGTCACAACGGGTTGAATCGCGAGAATCGCGACACAATGTGAGCTTGTAGATCAATAAAAGTCGTTGACATACATTTTAATTTAAATCTATAAATTGTGATATCAAATGTATCAAACGGTCTATATTTCCCAAAAGTAAAAGCATGCATTTAATTCAGTCTGACCAGAAACAGGGATCAAACCTATCCCCACCAGAAACATTAATGACCAGAGGGGGATATCAAAAGCAGAGACATAGATCCCCCCCATCCCCACTAAAACAAATCCAACCCTGGGAACAGACCATCACATAAAGAACCCAGAGACGCAAGGCTTTGTCAGCAGGGAATCTTATTTCTTACTGTAGGTCTACTGTGAGGATTTGAGAGAGGTTTTCTTTGAAAAATAAATAAATGTGATCTATATCCTGAGTGTATCCCCCGCTCTGATGCTCAGACACTGTCTTATCTACTGTATGTCCTATCTAAAATCAATGTGCAGTATTAGCTGCAAAAAGATGTCGACTGCCATCATATACTAAGAGAAACAGGCTCTAAAGAGCACTTGTCTAAGTGATTACATCTGAAACCAAAGCAGCTCTCCATTCTATTCTATCTACTGGACCCATTCCTTCCATTCATTTACGGACATATTTTCTGTCCTGTATGTGAGTTGAATTAAATGTAATTGTTATCTCTGCCAGGCCGAAGGCTGGGGATGGAGGTTGTGCTTTTTCTTAAAATATTATTGTCTCTGCCAGACAGGCCCCTGTCTGTCTGTCTGTCTGTCTGTCTGTCTGTCTGTCTGTCTGTCTGTCTGTCTGTCTGCCTCGCACATTGCAGAACAATAGTTGTAAGCTTGTAAATTGGTTCTTAAAAAAAAAAAAAAAGATACATATTGACAAAAGTTGACAAATCTTCTCTTATGGCAGTCCCTGGCACAAAATCATTTCAAATAGGGCTCTGTAGACAAATACATATCAATTTGGGGGTCCCTGACATGAAAATATTTGAGAACCACTGCTGTGAACTGCCCACTGTCTTTAGTTGACAGCGAATTGGAGGCAGCAAAAACCCAACGAATCCGCAAGAGCTTGTAAATGAGCTATTTTCAACAAATAGATTAGATAGGAAAAAAGGAGCCGACCAAGTATAGACAGCGGTCAAAGACGTATAGGGTTTAAACTGGTAAAGGGGTCTTTATAGAAAAGGTAGAAAGGTTCTTTCTGGAACCTTGTTCTTCCATGGAATCGCTCTGAAGAACCAGTTACGGCTCCAGTTGGCACCTTTATTATTCTGTGTGCAGGGAAGCAGACAATAGTGACAATGTAGAACTGTTGATCACATGATGCCGCGCTAATTTGAATTTCATGACTGCACATAGAAATTTCACTGCATGCAACACTATAACTATTAGAACATGCCTCCTGGCAGAGATTTGCGCTCTACTGAGCGCACCTTTGTAGTATACTTTATTTAACAATGTAACTGCAGTCAGCAGCTTGCACAAAATAATTTCACCCACTCCGCTACATGGTGTTAACTTTTTAGTTTGAGCTTAAAGCTATAACGCTTATACGCAATGAATCTCAGAGTAGCAAATATATCACCATGAACACAACGCTCTCCGTGATAGGCTTTCAAATGGCTTAAAAGTGAGCTCCACGGCGCTCGTGCTGTGCTCATGCCCAAATCCTGAGCTGCATCCAAATCACTGTTAAACTGAGAAGACAAGGTTTGCTCCCAAGAACAAATTACAACACATTCACCCTCATAAATCATCAAAAGCATGGCTTGGCAAAGTTTCACAGGACTGACTTTGAATATTAAGCCTGGGAGTGTCTGATCAAGTCATCTTAAGAACATTTAACATTTAATTCAGCCAATCCGCCTCCTTGAATAATGTAAGTATCAAACACAGTAATAGATGTACAATGTCAGCTCTTGCTCCCTAATGAACTGACTTCAAAATAAATCATTTCTCAGAAATAAAGAATGATGACTCACACACCCTGGTGAATTCTCTATGGAGACTAGTGCCTATCCTGCCTAATATGACCATATTGTCGCTGTCAGGCAGAAACCTTGTATGTCCAGAATGGTAATTTTTTTAGGAATTGGAAAAAAAAAGAAATTTTCTTCCAATGGATCCGTTGTAGTTATTATTTAATCACATAAAGAAAAACATCACATGGATGCACCTGGGACGTATCATCAGTGTTGCAGCCTGGGGTCGACGGGTGTTTCGGGTCTCGCAACAACATACACCCTCGCCCAGGTGACCCAGCCGGGGTTGATCAAGCCCCCGACTTACGTCCCAGTAGCTACCCAGGGTCAGTCCTCTTAGGGCAAGACAGGGCCACTCATTCCGCTTCTCCGGAACTACTCTGCCGGGACTGGGGGGAGAGGAGAGGCTCTGGCACGTGGAGGGACTAGGCTCTGTGGATGGCCTCCTGGCCGGGCTCCTACTTCGTCTCACCAAGTCAAGTACCTGACCGTTGCATCAGACTCCCCCGTTCCAAACATTTCATTCTGGCGTGATGGTTTCTTGGGCCGTGGTGGTACTGCAGGCTGCACTTGCGGCTTGCTTGAATGGCCCTCCTAAAGGCCTCACCGTGGATTAGTTGTGCTTCTTCCTCACGGGAGACACAAGCTGGGGGCACTAACCCATACTGCTCCCGGATGCCGTCTACATTCCGGCTGTCAACCGTCTCTCCGGTGGTCACCAAACTATTCCTGGTTGTCACGTAGTCTATTCCTATGAGCCACTATAAATAATAGTGCAAGCTTAATACTTGCGTGTTAATACTTTTCCTTGGTTAAAATGTATAGACCCCACAGACACACTTAACCACTTTTAAATGTTTAAATATAGCGAAAATATACCATCTACAAGCTGACAACGTGTCGCGATGAGACGTGTTGTGAGCTTGTATAGATTTGTGCTTCTTTCGTGTGACACTCTTATTACGGCAAAGTTGAAATATGGAAATACATGTTTTTCTGCCCGACAGCGACAATATATTTTTATGCTTTAATAGGGCAACAGTATACTGTATGTCATTGGGGTCCGGGGGGGTCCCCAGCAAAATGTATTAATACAGCATAGCAATCATTTTAACCACTTTATCCATTTATATGCTGGCTATTCAAAAATATCAGATCTAAAAGCTCCCAGCGTGTCACTTAGTGCCGCGCTGCAGGCTTGTATATGCTATTTTTGAACTTTTTTGAAAATGTGTTATTTTATACTTTACTTACAAGCTTGCACTGTGAACTTGTTTTTAAAAGTTTTAAAAAGTAGTTCCACTTAAAAAAAAACAAAAACAGAACTCATCCTAATAAGCGTGGGCAGGCTTCAGACTTGGAGCAACAAGGCGATCAATAAAGTTGCACACGATGGACAAGATGTGGACTGCATGTTGAACGTCAGCAGCATCCTGAGTTGCTTTGGACATGCAGTCCAAGACTTTGGCAGAAGTCAATATGTCACGGCACACATCTGTCAATGAATGTACAAAAATGCTGTTATAGGAAACAGATCAAATCACTTTTTGACAGTGCAGTGCACATCTAAATATGTTTGAGTTTCAATCCCATTGAAGGAATGAATATATATAGCACTTAAAGGCATTGCATCCTAAAACCATAAAGACTTGCAGTCTGTCGACTTGGTCTTCTTGTTGTAAAGAAGCTACCAAACTGTAGAACTACAAATTCTGACATACTTGACAGATTAAATATTCTGTCATGAACCTGACAGATAATGTAGCAGGCAATATGTAGCTACTTAGACTAAACCACAAAAAAACTAGCTAAATCAATTATGTTTTGAAAGATCCTTTTCTACATACGTATAATCCTGGGATGATCCAGGGATGCTGTGGTTATTTGGTTGGTTGGCACACTAACCGGTCAATAATCCCTTTAAGTGACTAAGAACTCTGGGGCCAAGGAATCCATTTTGTGATGAAATGCAAGTGATTGGAGAAGTGCTCATGAGCTCCATCCTGAGACACATCCTGTAATTAAAACATGCAAGTCTGGCAGCCCAGCATGATGGTACAGAGCCCATATAGGTGAGAAACAGCCCATCCTGTCCTTTTAACCCATTACAACCGGGAACGCATCTCTGTCATTTTAGATTTTAGCTATCTATATAGGAACATAAGTGTTTCAGAAAACTCTTAGAATTTAGAAGGCATTTCTGAGGTATTCTTTTTACTTTACTGGAGTATTTCCAATGTTCAGTACTTTTACTTCTACTCCGCTACATCTCAGAGGCAAATATTATGCGCTGTTGGGCAAATGCAATGGAAATATCCACAAAATGAACACAGGCAGTGTTCATTTTGACAGCAAATTCTGATTTAGTCTTAGTCCTTTGAATAACACACCATTTAGTTTTAGTCCTATTTTAGTCTTCTGAAATTGCTAAGTCTTAGTCTAAGTCTTAGTCGACTAAATATCAAAACCTTAGTCTTTCAGTCTTAGTCTTAGTAAAAAATTAACACTGGATGCAGGTGCGTACTTGGACAGTGACAACTGAAGCAATCAGGAAAATAGTATTTCATGAACAAAAAAACCCTCACACTGCTCTAGCTCAGCAGCTTCAGTTTTTATTCAAATTCAATGCTGTCGGGCAGAAACCTCGTATCTCCATTATTCTAACTTTGTTTTCTTGTAAATGAATGCCCTACTTTTTTGTTGTTGTTGATCATGCTACAGCGTCACACAAAAACATCAAAAGTAGTCGATCTATGCAAGCTCGTTTTGAGCTTGTAGATCTGTTACTTTTGATGTTTTGGAATTAGAATCCTGAAAAGTAACAGTTTTGGACATAATGAGGTTTCCACCAGACAGAGATGATTTTGTAGAATCGGCCTGCAGGTCTTAATGGGTTAAATGCTATACTGACCTGCAGCTCTGTAATCAAAACCGACACGAATGCCGAGTGCCAGGCAGGGATGATGTACTGAAACTGTATATGTCAGTGGTTCCCAACCAACACTGGTACAAATACCCCTCAGGGCGCCTGAGCAGCTTGCGGTGTGTACATGGAAATATTGGGGATTTATTACAATTTACTTCCAAAATGATGCGAAAATATTCCAAGTCATTGCACGAGCCTGTTGCCAAAATGGTGTGTGTGTGTGTGTGTGTGTGTGTGTGTGTGTGTGTGTGTGTGTGTGTGTGTGTGTGTGTGTGTGTGTGTGTGTGTGTGTGTGTGTGTGTGTGTGTGTGTGTTGCAACTGTGTAGTTCCCCTCTGGCAGGTGTTGCCTGTCACACTAAAACGTGAAGAGGTCACAACCGATTTTGATGTCTGAGAGGTCACGATCGTCGACGCGTGTCAAAACCAATACATCCATGGTCATTATAATGTGCACTCAAACCAACTATAGCATGAGCAAACATGGATAAATGGCTCCAAAGTCCAGTTTGTCTCTCCGGGCATTCAGGTTCAGGGGAGAGGGGAAAAATAGGCTCAAAGCCAAAACACAGACATTTCTGTGAAAAATACATTTCACAGGCTTTTGCCTGTATGGCCACAGATCCACCACAACCACCTTGGTTTCAGTTGTGGCTGAAGTCAAAGAAGCTGCGTTCTATTCAAAGATCTCATTCTCCCTGCAGACATGCAGTAGTTTGGGCTGAAACAGTGATTGACAAGACAGCAGCACTCATCCCAGTTCCATTATGAAGCAACACCCGTCCCGTCGGAAAATACAAGAGTGAGGGGGAACTGTCGGCATGGCCGAACAGGCATTAAGACCTGGAACGCATCTGTGTCACTTTAGATTTATTTGGCTATTCAAAAATAGCGGATATACAAGCTCATAGCGCGGCACCGAGTGCCGCGCTATGAGCTTGTAGATCTGCTATTTTTGAAAAATCTTGACCATTTTTTTTTTGTTTGTTTTTAAAAGACTGTTAGGATTTAGAAAACATTTTTAAGAATCGCCTCAGGTCTTAATGGGTTAAGGGGTACATACATACAGTTATTTGTGGAAGTAGCCTACATTTACTCGAGTAGGCTACTGTACTTAAAGTACAGTTTTGCGGTACTTTTACTTTGCTTGAGTATTTCCGGTGCTCCCGTAAGCCAATTTTAATATAAGAAGGGTTTCCTCGGTCTCTCTCCCCGCCCTATTTCTTTTCGTAAATCAATGTCATACAAGAGTGTTGCACAAAATGTTGTGTGAGCTTGTAGATCGGCTATTTTCACAATTTTAAAATGTTTTTAAAATATATTATTTTAAAAAGTAAAGGTTTTGGGCAATGCAAGGTTTCCATCCGACAGCCGACAGCAGCAATATCCAGATGGAGTTTAATAACAAACACTCATCCTCTCATCTCCTGCACCACGTCTCTCTGCATTTTTTTTTGCTTTTCTGTTTAGGTGTCTTTTCTACTCTTGTCTGTTTTTGCTCTCAGCCTTTCTTGATCCGTCAATCTTCCTGCATCATTTCTGACCTGCCCTACATAACCCCTTGCTCATCAATATTGTATAGCGCCGGATGATGATGCAGTAATCTGTATGGGAGAGAGAGAGAGAGAGAGGGGACCTCTGGCTACTCGTAAGTAAAAAAAGAAAAAAGGAAAACACACACACACACACACACACACACACACACACACACACACACACACACACACACACACACACACACACACACACACACACACACACACACACACACACACACACACACACACACACACACACACACACACACACACACACACACACACACACACACACACACACACACACAGAGAGAGAGAGAGAGAGAGGGGGGAGAGAGGGGCCAGTAGCCCATAAATGGAACAATCATGTTAGCTTACCCAAGCCCTGAAGCTACTTTGGCATATTCAGGGCCACATGGCCCAGATATACGGTCATGTGTAGTCCTGTGTACACACAGTATGGACAGTAAGGGTCACCTGACTGCATGGTGTCTGACAGCATGTTTTGTTTAGTATTTAGAATAAAGCACTGGCTCTCAAACGTTTTAATGTCAAGGATCCCCAAACTGATATGCAGCCTACTTGGCCATGGACCTCTCTTTTTATAATCTCTCTTTTTAATATCAATGCATGGCTGTATTGAAATTTAGATTAAAAACGATCTACGATCTACAAGCTCACAATGCATCGTGTCGTGACAATCAGATAGATTGTGTGTATGTGCTGCAAATGGTGCATTTATATAGCGCTTTTACCCAAAGCGCATTCACATTCAAACACTGACAGCAGAGGAAACCATGCAAGGCAGGCACCAACCTGCTCACCGGGAGCAGTTGAGGGTTCGGTGTCTTGCTCAAGGACATGTCGACACTAACTCAGGCTGAGGATCGAACTATACTGTAGGAATTATTCTGTGTCCCAAGCGGCCACTCTATACCTCCTGAGCCACTCCATCATTTGTGTGGTTTTTCCATGAATCTAGCTGGAACTTTTGGAAGGAGTGTTCAAGACAAAGTGCTGTGTGTGTGGGAAGCAGATTGCGTGTCAATGCCTTCGCATTGTAGATGCAAATGACCTGCTTTAGTCAAATCACACTTCTACATGGGTGGATTAATGCATTAAGACCGGGAACGCATCTGTGTAATTTTTTGATTTCTGTGGCTATATTCAGAAATAGCAGATATACAAGCTCATAGAGCGGCACGAGTGCCACACTAATATTTTGAGATGGGGGTCCACGGCCAAATACATATCTAAAAATGTTTTCTAAATCCTAACAGTATGTTGCTATATCAGTGGTGCTCCAACTTTTCCATAGCAAGGTCTCAAGGACTCCCCAAAATGATGTATTTGGTCGCGGACCCCCATCTCAAAATATGTTGTTCCTGGGACCCCCAGAAGCACAGATCGGAGTTAAAAATGTTCGCTTTAAAACGTTTCAAAGACTTAAAAATAGCAGATCTACAAGCTCATAGTGCGGAACTTATATATCTGCTATTTTTGAATAGCCAAAGTATAAAATAATGGTTAAAGTGGTTACACAGATGCTTTCCCGGTCTTAATGGGTTAAGTAGTTTAGGGTAGAGGGTAGGCCTTATGGGCCTCCACACACCGAGGCCTGCTGGAGCCGTCTCTGTTTAGTGTTTACCATACAAACCCACACCACCCAGAGAGCATGCAATGCACCTAAGCATGAATTCTTAAAATATCTGTTGTTACTAACCTAAATATATAGACGGGCGGGCAGGCAGGCAGACAGACAGACAGACAGAGACATGCTGTACGTGTATGGTGATGATCTGAAACACTTTCAACCCAACGACCCTATTCTTGGCATGTCATTATAAGTGACCATTTAAAAAAGATTCTGAACAATACAAATATAAACATTTTGCATACTTTTTTTTTTTTTTTTACAGCAAAAATACCATTAATACAAGCTCAAAGGGCATATATAGTATATACTATAGGGCTTATATGGTTAAATAAACCAGACTCCAACTCAGATGTGCAGCTCTGCCTAGCTTCAGAGCATTGATAGTAACAGCACCAACATTAAATGCGTCCATTTGCTCTTCAGTCACTCATTCATTCATTCGTTCATTCATTAGGCCCCCCTCCCCCTCCTACACCCCCCCCCCACCCCACCCCGTCCCCCCGTCCTCCTCCCATGTCCTCCCATGGTCTGGACCAGTGGTTCCTTTTCAGCTCGAGACCCCAAAAAATAGCTGATCTACAAGCTCACAACGCATCGCATCTGTTTTCAATAGGAATTTCATTGATTTCTTTTCTTTCGAAAAATTTGTTTTTAGTTTTTGTTTGTTTAGAATTCATGTAAATTTAGATTTTTCATGAATTCTTAAAAACAAAACTGTAGAAAAGAAAAAATAAAGGGATATTTATGTGACTTATAAAAAGGAGTCCGCGACCCAAATAATGGGTCCGCGACCCAGCGTTTGGGAACCACTGCGATTAGACAATGCATTAGCACTGAGGAGGAAGGATCAACATTGCAGTGGTCTGGGGGCTGTGCTGTCTGTCCCTGCTGTTAAATCAGCCTTTTATAGAGCTCTTCCCTATAGCGCACCCAGGATTGATCATCCAAATCAGCTCGCTAGCTTTTGGAACTGGGTCTGCGGAGAAAAAAAAGACTAAATGAATTGGGCATTTCCAAGACATAAAAGAGGGCGAGAATCATATTTTAATAGCTATCTGTGGCCTCATCTTCACAGCGAGGAGGTGATGAATGGGACAAAGTAATGACAGTGTGCTGCAGAGGAGGCCCAAATTCTATTAGGATTCTAAATTTAAACTGAAAAGTCTTTTGCTCACTTCATGCTCTCCCTCTCCTCTCCTATCCTCTCTTGCTCTGTTACTTACTAAGCCACCGGTTCTCAAAGAGGGGTCCGGGGACCTCCCCAGGGGGTCGTTGATGGGGGTTCTAGGGGGTCCCCAGCAAACATTTGGAATAGTTTTCACATTTAGGCCCCGTTTTATTTGTCGGCTATACGAAAATTGCTGATCTACACGCTCACAATGCGTCCCGAATCGATGCAATTCGTTGTGAGGTTGTAGATCTTCTCTTATGGTCCCTGGCACAAAGTCTTTTTAAATGGGGGTTCGCGGCCAATATCAATTTGGGGGTCCTTGACATGAAAATGTTTGAGAACCACTGCAAGCACAGTACTTGAGTAAAATGTACTCGCCTGCTTTCCACCACAGTGAGTAGCTTGTGAGCTAGTTCAGGCAGATATACCCTTGAGAGGTTTGCACGCACGCGCCCCACATATGTGGGGCGCGGTACATATATACTATAATGTGATGTGTCTGCAACATACACGTGTCAAACAGCTGACCAATTTGGCGGTCTGTTTACCAAGCTGCACCTCGTTCACTGTTCTTCCTCTTGCTGTCAGTGCCACTGAAGGTTGTACTGCAGCTTGTTTGCTCCCATTACTACCACCAACCACCCATGAACCACCAGGGCACTCTGCTGAGAGTGTACGAATGGAACCAAATGGACCCGTACGGGTCCATTTGGTTCCATTTGTACACTCTCAGAGTTAAATTAACACAGATTTTACAGTTTTGGATTGGGGTCCCAGAGACAAAAACGTGGTTTAAAAAATGGGGGTCACTTAGAAAATTGGCACCGGGTGAAAAAAGGGTTACAAAAATCGTGGGATAAAAAATGTAATAAAAAAATGGGGGTCCGTGGCCTAATGCATATCAAACTGGGGGTCCTTCAGATGAAAAGGGCTGAGAATCACTGCTGTAGCCCCCCCCCTCCCCTCCCCCACTGCTATAATCAAATCATGCAGCTGAAACTCAACTGTACTTACAAGGTAAGTAGCACACATGCACACGAACGTGCACACACGCATGCACACGAACACACACACACACACACACACACACACACAAACACACACACACACACACACACACACACACACACACACACACACGCACGCACGCTCACACGCACGTGCACACGCACACGCACACGCACACGCACACGCACACACACACGGAAACACCTTGGGAATAAAAGTGTAAGTGTTAGTATCCATTACAAAAAAAAGAAGCCAGGAAGCTATATGGCAGCTTATCATATTACATGATTGTATTACAAGAAACCTAGAGTGACCTTAAGCAGTCTCTCTGATAAAAGTAATATAGCTTACATTAAAATGTTCTTATTTCAGCTGGGTTTTTATTTTTTCATTTACTGAAGTAAATCTACCAACAGACAGTTGGACTGTTCCCGTACCACATAATAGAGAGCTGTGTGCTTAAGTTAATCAACAACTGTAACTCATCGCCTCCAAAACAGAATGTGATTTCAATACGCAGCAAAGTAGAATACAAATGGCCGTAGCAAAGCTGTCATGGGCCAAGTGGCAACACCACAGCCACACAAAAGCCTCAGACAGCTTGCCCATGAATTTATTATTTCATCATCAATCACATCATGGTGGTGAAACAAACCGCTAGGAAATTGAGCGGAGGATGCAAATCTTTGTTCATGGTTATACAATTATAGGGCTGGGCGATGTGGACAAAAGCAAATACGACAATATTTTGACCAAACATCTCGAAATCGATATTGTGACAGTTTTTCTCTTCTTTTTTTTTTACATTGAAGTGGATACAGACTAGGATATTCTATCACCAGGTGTATGGATGGATTGAAAGACACTTATAGAGTCCAGGCAGATCTTCAATCATCATCTGTTTATTTGCGTGCAGGCAGGTTGCAGCATAGTTAGCAGGTGTAACGCCCCGGATTCGAACCCAGGTCTCCCGCGTGGAAAGCCAACATCTTAACTACTAAGCCGAAGGGAATTCCCTGTAGCTCGGGGGAGATATTGGATTTTCAGGCCATCAGGCTGAGGTTGTGAGCCACTCTGCTACACTCACCCCCCTTTTGACCTCCTCCCAAGGGGAAACCCGCTCCTGGTCGCGGCACCATTGTAACGCCCGGGATTCTAACCCGGGTCTCCTGCGTTGTCAGCCAACATCTTAACCGCTAACCGCTCCCGAGCTCCTCCGCAGTTGACGACTACCTAAATATAACCCTCTCCCATACAGTCTATGCCCTCTCCTCACATTTATAGGACCCGATGTTGCAATTCTTCTTTTGGTTCGCCCCCTCCTTTCTGATGGGGTCTTGTTCTTGCGCAATCTTTTCAAAAGTATACAACAACACAATAACATGTTGATATCGTCTCATTTCTGGGAACTTACAGCCCATTAGTCTTAATATTTGTGACAAAGCCTGATTTGTGCAGCTTCTAAACTTTCCATTGCCTTCCCAGACGCTCTGAGTGCTTTCTGACATAAGTAGAAACATCTGGAGGTCTCCTGACTGTACATAGGATTTCAACCTGTCTACATTTCTCTTTTATATCGGTATTCTGCCACCACAACATTTTCAAAAAGATTTTTAAAAAGATTTACCATTTTAAACGTAAAAAATGTGACATAAGGGATTAAAGTCGATGTAACTGATATTTTTTTGTTAAAACAAAAAGGCTTAAATTAAAAAGGCAAAATGTTGATGATAATCCTTGTTTGATCAGTAACAGGGGTCTTCTGTCCAGCTCTTTAGTAAACAGATAATACATTTTTAGATAGGACACCAATTTCATCCAATCAGGAGAGAGAGAGCCCATTTATGTGTTCCAATGATGATTTTTTTGTATCACTTCCAATTTCACTTTCACTATCTTGTGTTCTACATGAGTTCTCTCTCCTGATTGGATGAAATTGATGACCTGAAAAATAAATGTATTTTCTGGAGACAAGAGCTGGAGACAGGGAGATCCCTGTTACTGAACAAACCTATAGCAATGATTACTACGGGAATATAGAACTACACTTATTTTAACAAAAAAGAAAAGAAGAATAAATAATAATACTTTTCCTACTATAAATGCACATGTGTACGTGTGTGTGTGTGTGCGTGTGTGTCGTTCACATATCTCGAGAAACATCCGACCGACCAACTTCAAACACGGCGCATGCATCGTCGACGACCCGAGAGAGTGCAGTGTGGGTCTGGCGACGAGTCGGTCGGATAGGCGGTTGTCCAGAACCGCCGATCTAACCGCTATGCCCATACATGGCTTACCCATGTAAAAACAAAACATCCCCAAAAATGTCCTACAAAAACAATTATTCTCATGGTGCCCCCTGCCAGGCTGCCGCCGAACCTTGCCTACAGCAAAGCACGGCCCTGCATGGGTATACCCATATATGGGACTGAACAACTTCAAACAGGTGTGCATATCGGTGAAGACAGAGGAAGTGATACACCAAAATAATATCTTTAAAACCGCAAAATACAATCCCCATAATGGGATATGTTGATGTCATCAATATTCATACTGACCTAGCTTCCATATTTGGCCATTTTGACACAGAACTCCATATATGGGCATTAAAGGACAAAGACAGACAGATACAAAAATCTCCATATATGGGCATAAAAGTGGCACAGACAGACAGACGGGTACAACAATGGGTACAACAGGTATTGCATTACTGGGTGGGGCATTCATTTCCATGCAGCTCGCATCGTTCCCCACTTGCATCGTTTCTGAATAGGCTGGTAATAATAGTAATAATTATTATTAATATAATAATACAACCGATAGCCTATAGGTTATCACAATATTACGATATAGATGATAGCCTATCAAGTCTTAGTCTCATGTCAATATAACATATTGCCCAGAGACAGACAAACAGACAGACAGACAGACAGACAGACAGACAGACAGATGATCTGTACTGACAGACTGTATTACATTACATACATTATATACATGTATTTCAATTTCCCGCACTAGAGACGATGCAACTTCCGTTCTGAGCACCATCGCCCTCCTCACCCTCATCATCATCATCATCATCATCATTTTTCCATCCAGAGAGCTTTGTAACAGCAGCGGAGGTAAAGTTTGTCCAAAATCGGAGCAAAGAAGAGAACGTTTGTACAGTGAGTAGCTTTTCTGCAAGAAGCCTCTCTATTCACCCACCGATGTGCATCACAGCAGCACGTCGCCACGACCAGTGAAGCGAAGGGAGAGAGACCTCCGGAGGAGAGAGAGAGAGACATAGACAGAGCGGGAGAGAGAGAGAGAGAGAGAGAGAGGGGGAGAGAAGGCACCAGAAAAATAACGAGACGAAATAAATATGCACAGAGACGACTCGGTCAAACTGATCTCTCGTGATCTATTATTTGGTTGCTGAGGGATCGAAAGAGAAACCCGACCAGTGGCTCTGACTGCAGCGCTAATAAGAAAGAGGCACCCGAGAGGAGAGGATCGGGATCTGCTGTGACAGCAGGCAGGAGGGGGACAAGAAGGGGATCTAGTGGATCTGCATGTGAGAGACACCGCTGGTCCAGCATCCATCCTCCGGAGGCAAAGAGATGCAGCCTGCAGCGAGCATGAGGACCCTCCCGGGTCTCATCCTCCTCATCCTGATGGGCACAGAACTCACCCAAGTAAGCTTTTGGATACATGTAGCCATTCCCCCCACCGACGCTCTGTATAATGTGATACAATGTAACCATTTCCCCACCTCCCGACTCGACTCTGTATAATGTGATACAATGTAACCCGCAGTTAATTGGCTTGCTTCAGATCATGACATGAGATTATAACCGGTACCTACCACCTAGCGCTCGCCCGTTTCGCGGGAAAAAACCCGGGAGAATTAGCCCCTCTCTGTCTGTCTACCCCGGTTAAACAGATTAACGGCTGGGATTACATGATGGGGATGCGTTTAGCGCTGGTGGGCGCGGAGACATCCAGTGCTGTCCGTTATATCGTTATAACTGGGGTTTATGGACGGACAGAAAAGGGAAATACTATATTTTGTTCTATGTAGCTTTTAATTCGTTTACACAGTTAGTTTTATAAGGATTGTAACACCTGCTCATATAGGCATCGTAATGTATTCTAAAATGACTCTTGTCATCTCTCGGAGAGGAAACAGCTGTCATTCTCTTATTGAATTGTTGGATGGATGCTGCCTGCCTATACACTGATGTGATGCCCTTTGGGTGGTTGGAATCAAAGCAGGCAGCGTCCACATCATCCATCCACAATCAAAGGCTTTAACATCTCAAGTGCAGCTGGTCTTTTTTTCCTCTTTTTTTGCATGCCCCAATGACCACAAAGTTACTTGATTTAACACTGCTGCATGCATGAGAGAAGAGCAGTGCATTCAGTCCAATAAAGCAATAAACTAAAAAAAAACACCCTGGTCAGCACGATGTTATTGGCTGAAGAAAAGAAAAGAAAAAAGAACATCACTTGTGTTATTGGAAATGGAAATGATTGCCTGCATCTAAACACAGGCCAGGCAATTGCAGCGGTAAATAGCAGTTTATCATTTATGTTCTTGGATTCAAATGAAATGTGCTCAGGCTTGTTGTTTATTTTGGCAGCTTCTCAGAAACAAACCCTGCTTGTGTTATCTCAGTCAGTGGCATGAGAGTGGGTGAATTCAACTTATTTTGCCAGCATTCTGAACCTAATGCATTGAAGCATTTTATTTGACTACCTAGGCAAGAAAAAGAAAAAAACATATTTCATGGGCTATATAGCACAGCGTCTAATTGTTCAAATCCAACCATGGTTGACTATTTCAGACATTAAAACAATGAGCTGTATATACCCTCAAGGGTAATCTATATTCCAATGTTTTGTGACAAATCAAATCACCAAACTATTAAAACTAAACACTATCGCTCCAAATATAACTCAAAAGAAAATTGTCTCACGCTGCAACAACCTCATATCCTGAGCAACCATCAGGTTGGAATAATCATCAGTGCATTGTTATCTTAATATCATTTCAGTAATTAATTTCAATATTCTGTCAACATATCACCTCCTTGAATAATCAAGAACATGCCCTTAACCACATGACGGCGTCGCTATACGTCCCTATTCTGGTGCGAACATTCGGCCAAAGTTCGGCTGGTCAACTAAGTATGGGTTTAAGTAGTTACTTTTTTTGATTGATTGAATACTTTATTAGTCAGGAATGTAAACAGCACGAGGTACAGTCGGACATTAGGCTAGGATAACAAAAAAAAGTCCTAAAGACTTGTTTCTATTGTGGTCCTATGTATTCAATTATCAAATTAACACAATAATACATGTCATCAACACATACAAAACACTATTATGTACAAAGGAGAGAAAGGAAAAACCGTGGCAGTGAATGACACCTCCTTTTCGATGGGAATTTGCATTTACCTCGCCTTTTGATCTCCTCCTGATAGATGTTTCTTTCTTCAGGCCAATTTGGAAAGAAACCTGAGATTTACATCTTTTAATGAATGGTTAAAAGCCAGAATCAACTTCTCAAAGCATTCAAGACTGTATGACTTGAATTATCTCATCTCCCTAAAGATAGAGCGATTTCCATACACGAGATTGATTAAGCCATTAAAACCGGGAAAGCATCCGTGTAATTTTAGATTTCTTTGTCTATTCAAAAATAGCAGATCTACAAGCTCATAGCGCGTCACTTCGTGCCGCGCTATGAGCTTGTAGATCTGCTATTTTAGAAAAATCGTGAAAATGTGTGAAAATATTTGAATATACATATATATTTTTTAAAGCGAAGATTTTTTTACTCAAATCTTTGCTTTTGGGGGTCCCTGGAACAAATTATTTTGAGATTTGGGTCGGCGGCAAAAAAATTAATATAATTTTGGGAGTCCTTGACATGAAAAAGTTCTGAGCACCACTGACATAACTCGGAACAACAACAACAACAACATCGCCCACTTCCTCCTCTGAAAAACCTCTATTGTGTGAACACTGGCACAGCATGACAGCACAAATAAGGGGGGGGGGGCACTGACTATATCGGTGTCATTGAAATATGAAGGCTCTGTCAGCGACGTGCAGCCAGGGCGGTCGGTGAATAGAGCGCCACGTGGGCTGTGTGTGTGTGTGTCTTTCAGCTTTTTATCGGGCGTCGTTGGGGTCCCGGTGTAGGTCAGGGCCCATGCAGGCGGTGACATTCTATCTCTTTCTCTGTCTGTGAGCCATGTGTCAGCGCTTACAAGGTCAGCCCTGCCGCCCTCAGCTCTCTCCCTGTATACCCACACACACATACGCTCCAGGTTGACAGAAACTCTAGACACACTGCTCTATTTTTACCCCCCCCACCTGACTACACAAAGTATAAGTGTACCACACAGCCGGTATAGGGCACAGGCAGTGCCTTATCGTCGCTGTGGGGCAGAAATCTTGTATCTCCATATTTCATCTTCTTTTTTTTTTCATAAGCGAATGTCCTATTTTATACTTCGTATGACAGTGCCACAGAAAAGTAGAAGAAATTAGAAAAAGTGCTCCGCTAGGTTAGGTAGGTTATTGTGGCCTCCTGGTGGCGCTATAATAGGCCAATGTGAAAAGGGTGCCATTTCTTCTTAGGCCTTTCAATCGGACACTGCATTCATGATTTGAGGCATTTTGTTCCAAAAATGTGTTTTGCTAAATTAGACCTGCTGGTGGCGCTATAACAGGCCAATGTGAAAAGGGTGGCATTTCTTCATCAGCCTAGTGGGAAGGTGCGTGCAAAATTTCACGGAAATCGCACGCTGCTTTGATGATTTGAGGCATTTTGTTCAAAACGAACCAATCCTGCAAACTTTGGAAGCCAATCTTAGCCAATCAGGATAGAATATGGAAAATCAGACAGATCTGTGTTGATCACATGACAATAGAGATACTGTGTACCGATTTGCGTGAGGTTTGGATAGAATCTGTAGGAGTGATATCCAAAAAGGTGTTTTGCACAAATCGGGCTCCTGGTGGCGCTATAACAGGCCAATCTGAAAAATTCGGGGCAGAAGTTCGGCTTTGGCATCCAGGGAGTGAGTGTGCACAGTTTCGCAGCGGCCGGGCTAACGGTGCCGGAGATGAGCTGTTCACAGACACACGGACGGACGGACACACGGACGGACGGACAGACAGGGTGCAAAACATACTCTCGCCATGCCTTTTGGCCTGGCGGAGACAATAATTAGTATAGTAGTTTTATTTTACTTTTTATGTTCACTTATAATAACATGCCCAAAATAGGGATGCCAAGTTGAAAGTGGTTAAGTCTGTCGGTTGGTTTTATAAATATTTAACCAGTGAAAAGTATTAACAAGCACTTGGGACTAAATAATTACTACATTGGATCCATTAGCACACAGGTTCTTTTCCCCTCCTTTTTTCTTTCCTGAAAAATAACGGCTGAATACAAGGTTTCCCACCTGACAGAGAGACCTTACTTTAACCCCGGATACAGAGACTGAGAAATGTAGAGAGGTTGACTGGAGGGGGAGAGAGAGAGAGAGAGAGAGAGAGAGAGAGAGAGAGAGAGAGAGAGAGAGAGAGAGAGAGAGAGAGAGAGAGAGAGAGAGAGAGAGAGAACCTCAGCACATCCCGAATGAAAAGCATTCGTCTATGTCCAGTTTAATCATGCAATGTAACTGAAGTTTTTATGTTAAATGAATTGATGCCTCCTCCACATTTTCTCCATCAAGTTTGCTTGAAAAGAAGCAGAGAAGTTTACTGAGTTTAGATGAAGGCATCATCCAATTGGGACACAAGACAACGGAGGGCTGTCAGGAAACAACAACAACAGTCGGGAAGTCAGCATTGCTACGATGTCAATTAAAAGTTGAGTTGTATTATTAATTCAAATCATAATACTTCAATCAGACACACAGACGCCCCCCCCCCACCCCGCCGGCACTCATACAGTATACATGCACGCACACGCACACGCACACGCACACGCACGCGCACGCGCACGCGCGCACACTCACACGCACATGCAGACGCACACGCACGCGCACACACACACACACACACACACACCCCCCCACACACACACACACACACACACACGTTTGTATTATTACTTCTGAGGACATCAACATTAGCCCAAAAAAGCAGATCTACAAGCTTGACCCGTTGTAGGTCTGCCAACATCCGTGCACAACACAGTACGTAACTACTGTAAGTATAAGTCAGATATAACTCTTTTTTCAAAAGATATTTTGGGGTCTTTTCTGCCTTTAATGATAGTATACAGTGGAGATGGACAGGAAACAGAGGAAGGAGAGGACGGGGAGAGACACGCAGCAAAGATTGTCGGGATTGGAATTCGAACCTGCAATGCGCTGTCAGGCTACATTAGATAGAGCCTATTCACCTGTTTCCTAGGCTGTGTGTTTTCCACTTCCTGTCGGATTTCATTGGATATCATTAGTCATCTGACCAGTTTCATTGGATTTCATTGGATCAAATCGACAGGAAGTGGAAAACACACAGGAAGTGGAAAGCCTAGGAAACAGGTGAATAGGTGGTATGCGCCTGGACCACTAGGCCAGTGGGCACCCAGTCAGATACAACTCTAACCCCTAAACCTAACTTCTAAATGCCTAATCTTAAACCCAAGCGGAATCTTTATCCTAACTGTAATAGCCTAACCCATAAACTGTTTTAACCATAAAGCCACATCTCTTGTGAGGACCAGGAAAATGGTGCTCACATGTCTATTTCCCAATTTCTACTATACTCGTGGTGACATTTGGCCATCACAAGTACAGAGATACAAGTGTACGCACGCAAGTGCACGTGCACACGTGCGCAGGCACGCACGCACTCACACAACACAGAGTCAGAATAGCAGCTGTTCCTTACCTGGAAGCTCCCCTATGGCCCCACATCTTACCACACCACCTTAACGAGACCCTGGCTCTTAACGAGGCCCTGAGAAACCAGATGGCAGCGCTGTGGCAGCTATAACCCTCTGACACACAGGCAACCTACATTCTCTGCCCGACAGCAAGGATAGCGCCGTTGTCGGGCAGAAACCTCTTATCTCCATATCTTTACCGTTTGTGTTTTTTCGTAAATTAATGCGCTATTTACAGCATCACACGAAAGCCTCAAAAATAGCGTTTTGATGCTACTATTTCTGAATGCTACTATTTCTACATCCTACATCAACCCACTAGCGCACACAGAAATACTATGAATTACACGATAAAGGCACATTACACAAAGTACTCTTAATGTGTTATGTATTCAGATTTAGCTCTTTATTTAACCACTAGCTACCACAGCAGCTAATCTTGAGCACCGCTGGACCGATCAGCCTGAAACTTTGCATGCATACTCCCACTAGGCTATATGCATTTGCTTCAAAACACTTTTTGCTACTACTCCTATAGATTTTGTTCAAAACGTACACAAATCGGGACACAATTATATCTGGAGTCATGTGATCAACTTGAAGAAATGCACACAAATTCATGCACCCCGTTATAAACATAGCCTATTTGTTGGTAAATCCATGCATGTCTCAAATCATTGCCGAATTTAATCCAGTTAAAATGATACTACAGACTCAAACAAGCAGAGGGCTTCATTGCAATTCTTAAATAAGGCTTTAGCAGAACACTGAACACCTAGGCTACTTTCTTTTTTTCTTCTTTTTAATAATGAAAATGTATTTGGTCAGCTGTTGCACCTTGCCCTCGTCTCTGCACCATTTCACAAGGTTTAATCAGCGGAACATTGAATAACCCATCTCTCCATTCATCAAGCTCACAGAGGCACAGTAAAGCCACAGAGGCCACCACGTACCATTTGACCAAAGTTCATGGCTTCAATAAGCACAACGAGCAACAAAGGCATTACGTATTAGAAGCAAAAAGGAATTCATGAAAAAGAATTTAGCAAAAATTATAACCGTGAAGCAATAATAGACTGGGCAACACAATATTTTCTATATTGTGAAATAATGATGTGTACCATTTTGTAGTTAGATTTGATAGAATGCACACAGTCCAATTGAAGATGTAGGCCTAATTGATCTTAGCTTCCTTCTATTGCTCTCTCTCTCTCTCTCTCTCCACACATGAGGCCTGGGTGGTTTAGAGCAAAAACTGTTCACTAGTAAGAGACCAGACCTCTACTTAAGTTTAACGATTTATTGAAACGTAATGAGATGAATGTGGAACCCAAGGAACAGGGCGATACTCAGGGTGGGGGCAGTCGGTCGTCTCTACTCCGTCACTGCCCCCCTGCATTCCTAGAGAAATAGGGACAGAACATATACCTATGGGACAGAAGGAAGAAGAGCGAGAATTAAGGAGGAGGAGGAGGTTGGGATGGAGGAGGACGTGAAGCAGAATATACAAGTCTGTGCAGAGATCGCAGGTGTATTTATACTGTGGTGATTGCAACAAGGATTGGCTGTGGTGAGTAGAGGCAGGTGTAGTGGATACGGGTGATTGCGAATGGGGGAGTGGCTAATGAATGAAGGCAGGTGTGGTAGATAGGGAAGCGATTGAGAACGGGGAGTGGCCGTGATAAGCAGAGGGTGGTCTCTACTCCTGTACACAACTTCATTTTGAATCATTTATAGAGATGCTGTAGCGAGGCCATGTGTGAAAATAAAACAACTTGATGAGTGCTTTAGGTCAAGAAAAATGTTTTTGCATGCATGCATACACATACACACACACACACACACACACACACACACACACACACACACACACACACACACACACACACACACACACACACACACACACACACACACACACACACACACATACATACATAAACAATTCAAACCCTGGTTGGTCACATGATTACTTTTGTTAAGTGTCAATGTGTCACCTCCACCCACACATCTCTGTTCAGCCCACTGATGTGTCACTATCGCTGCGGCAACAAGTGTCATGGTGTCCTCCAGCACAGCATGCTCAATCTATGGAAGAAGGACATCTTATTTCCTATAGCTCAGTGGCTCTCAAAGTGGGTCCGGGGACCCCGGGGGTCATTGAGGGGGTTCCAGGGGGTCCCTAGCAAAATGACTTCATATAGCATCAAAATCTGTTTAACCACTTGAACCCTATTTTACACTTTAGCTATTGGAAAATAGCCAATGTTGTGAGCTTGTAGATCTTCTATTTTCACCAGAATTAGACATTTCTTGAAAATTCGGGAATCATTCCCTCTTATGGGGGTCAATGGCACAAACACATATCAATTTGGGGGTCCTTGACATGACAAGGTCAGAGAACCACTGTCCTGTCCTATCTATTCATTATTCTATGGGTCATACGTATTTAAACCCAGCAAGACTTGTCTAAGTAGGTTAATTGCATATTAGACACACAGCACTGTAGGCTAGACAATGTCATACATGCAACAATGACTTCTACCAGCAGCACAGATTTTCCTTTTTTTTAATACCGTATGCCCTGGTGAAATCATGTCAGGATGGTATGAAGGTATGACAAAAATAGATGCCACCCAAGTTTAACACGCACGCGTCCACGCACTGCCCGTCTGCCTCTCTCTCTCTCTCTCTCTCTACCGGTCTCTCTGTCTATCTGTCTGTCTGTCTCTCTCTGGGCCTTTTTCTCTCAGAATGTTTGCTGTGTTGACTCGTTATTTCCCTGCATGCTCCATGTTTTAATTGCTTCATATTTATTATGGCTACTACATTACTTACAGTACCCTGCCATATCTCTCTGTGTCCTGATGTTACCAACTAATGCTCCATTAAACTTGATCTCCCAGAGGTTTGCAGTGGTTTGCATTACAGAGAGGCTCTGGGATGAGCTTTTAGTTTATGTAAGCACAGTAACTGATGCGTCTGTGTTGTCAGTGTGTGCATGTATGTACTGTATGTATGTATGTATGTATGTATGTATGTATGTATGTATGTATGTATGTATGTATGTATGTATGTATGTATGTATGTATGTACATACAGTATGTATGTATCATATATCAGTTGCCATATTTGTACTTTCTACAATCTTTTAGTTTCAGAATGCCCGTAGTAAACATTGGATGGGATTTGCACTCTTGAAACACTACCATTAATTCCACTGTGACAATGCCAGATTGATTAATTAAACAACTAATTAAATCCAGTGAAATAGGGCTTTGTGCCAGGTTTAAACCGGACAAGATTTGTCTACGGTACAGAAATAAGGCTACGACTAACGATGAGCAATATAATCAATTAATCTGATGATTATCTTCTATGATTAGTTGATTAATTTATGTGAATACGTTGAATCATAATATTACAGTAGAATAAGGTGAAATGATGTAGATGCTCATCACAACTTGGAAACAGACATCCTGAAATTGATGTTAATGTGAAACATAGGCTAGCTTGCATAACAAAGCATTCACATTCTGCATGGTGAAATTGCCCATGCCACACAATATTAGAAATGTTTTCACGATACAGTGCATCGCTAATCTGATTGTTTGATTACAAAAATTGTATGCGATTACAGTAATTGTCAGTCAACCGCTTAATCAATTAATTGTTTCCTCCCTACTTTTTGAACTTCATGGATTAGACTGTGGTTCAGAAAGTGGGGTCTGGGGACCCCTAGGGGTCCTTCAGGGGGTTCCATGGCGTCCCCAGCAAAATGAGGAACAGTTTTATTTCACCGTCTGGAAGTTGAGCCCAATGAGAGAATGCATAACGATGACTGTTCAGCTCATAGGTTTCACTCACCACACCTACAGACAGATGAATTATGTATATTAAATCTAATCTAACATCAAATAAATCCTCTCTTATGGGGGTCCCTCCCTGGCACAATATATTTTCAAATGGGGGCCCACGACCCAATATGTATATCAATTTGGGGTTCCTTGACATGACAAAGTTTGAGAACTCTGATATAATAACTACAGTAAAAGGCATTTGGTTCCCTTTGTACACGCTTTGGAGTGGACCCTTACGGGCTCTTATACAGACCCAAATGGACCCAAATTGATTCAATTTGTGCACCGTACGGAGTTGAATGAACACTGAGGAATTCACTGTGTATATGCCTAGCCTAGTCTGGTAGGGGTATGCTGAGCTGGACTGCATTGGACAGGGCTGAATATACTTGACATGAAATCTCAGTCTGGCACGGCG